>NW_027040433.1:298881-322400 GCF_034236695.1 Oncorhynchus nerka
CATCCGGTAGACGGGTCAGACAGACGGGGTTTCTTCATGTACTGTCTCATTGACTACAGAGAGTCAGAGTGGCACTCTACTGCCACAGCTAATACGTTAAGCTTTAACTCAGTCCCAAATCACATCCCTATTCCCTACAAAGTGCACTACTTTTGACCAGGGTCCATAGGGAACTCCATTATATAGTGAACAGAGTGCCATTGGGGGACGTAGGTAATGGCTGTTAGATGAACGACACAGTTCACTGCAGCGGTTCATATTTAAATGCACATCTGTGTCCAATCACTGTTGATAATGATCACTGTTTACGTTTATATAGCTTGCGTCCCAAATGACACCCTAAATCCTTATATACTGCACTACTATTTACCATAGGGTGGTCATATGTTTTCTATATAAGGAATAGGTTGCCATTTGCGATGCAGAAATAGCGTCAGGGCATCTGAAGCCCTTCACGTTGGTTTAACTCAGGCTACAACTGATGAAACAGATGAGTTAAGGACCTTTTTATAGGTTACCTGGCTACTCAATATATATCAGGTTACCTGGCTACTCAATATATATCAGGGTACCTGGTTACACAACATATATCAGGTTACCTGGCTACTCAATATATATCAGGTTACCTGGCTACTCAATATATATCAGGTTACCTGGCTACTCAATATATATCAGGTTAAATGGCTACTCAATATATATCAGGTTACCTGGCTACTCAATATATATCAGGTTACCTGGCAACACAATATATATCAGGTTACCTGGCTACTCAATATATATCAGGTTAAATGGCTACTCAATATATATCAGGTTACCTGGCTACTCAATATATATCAGGTTACCTGGTTACTCAATATATATCAGGTTACCTGGCTACTCAATATATATCAGGTTACCTGGCTACTCAATATATATCAGGTTACCTGGCTACTCAACATATATCAGGTTACCTGGCTACTCAATATATATCAGGTTACCTGGCTACTCAATATATATCAGGTTACCTGGCTACTCAATATATATCAGGTTACCTGGCTACACAACATATATCAGGTTAAATGGCTACTCAATATATATCAGGTTACCTGGCAACACAATATATATCAGGTTACCTGGCTACTCAATATATATCAGGTTACCTGGCTTCTCAACATACTGTATATCAGGTTACCTGGCTACTCAATATATATCAGGTTACCTGGCTTCTCAATATATATCAGGTTACCTGGCTACACAATATATATCAGGTTACCTGGCTACTCAATATATATCAGGTTACCTGGCTACTCAATATATATCAGGGTACCTGGCTACTCAATATATATCAGGTTACCTGGCTACACAACATATATCAGGTTACCTGGTTACTCAATATATATCAGGTTACCTGGCTACTCAATATATATCAGGTTACCTGGCTACTCTATATATATCAGGTTACCTGGCTACTCTATATATATCAGGTTACCTGGCTACTCAATATATATCAGGTTACCTGGCTACTCAATATATATCAGGTTACCTGGTTACTCAACATATATCAGGTTACCTGGCAACACAATATATATCAGGTTACCTGGCTACTCAATATATATCAGCCTACCTGGCTACTCAGTTACATATTCATACGCATGTATGCTTGTACAAACAAACACACACACAAAACCAATGAACACTTAATTTCACTCAAACACGCCAACTCTCTTGTATATTTCTTGAACTTTAACGCCAGTCCTTGAAATTCAACAATGATATTATTGGTAAACAACAACAACAATAATAACAACAACCACAATAGTAATACTACCAGTCTGGTGGACACCATATAATACCGCTATTCGGGATGTTTGCTGGATAATACATGGAAATAATTTGACTGGCTCAAACTGGTTCCTGTTTATGGTAGGCTTCCTGTCTGGCGTTATACAAACTGGTTCCTGTTTATGGTAGGCTTCCTGTCTGGCATTATACAAACTGGTTCCTGTTTATGGTAGACTTCCTGTCTGGCGTTATACAAACTGGTTCCTGTTTATGGTAGACTTCCTGTCTGGCGTTATACAAACTGGTTCCTGTTTATGGTAGACTTCCTGTCTGGCGTTATACAAACTGGTTCCTGTTTATGGTAGACTTCCTGTCTGGCGTTATACAAACTGGTTCCTGTTTATGGTAGGCTTCCTGTCTGGCGTTATACAAACTGGTTCCTGTTTATGGTAGACTTCCTGTCTGGCGTTATACAAACTGGTTCCTGTTTATGGTAGACTTCCTGTCTGGCGTTATACAAACTGGTTCCTGTTTATGGTAGGCTTCCTGTCTGGCGTTATACAAACTGGTTCCTGTTTATGGTAGGCTTTCTGTCTGGCGTTATACAAACTGGTTCCTGTTTATGGTAGGCTTCCTGTCTGGCGTTATACAAACTGGTTCCTGTTTATGGTAGGCTTCCTGTCTGGCGTTATACAAACTGGTTCCTGTTTATGGTAGGCTTCCTGTCTGGCGTTATACAAACTGGTTCCTGTTTATGGTAGGCTTTCTGTCTGGCGTTATACAAACTGGTTCCTGTTTATGGTAGGCTTTCTGTCTGGCGTTATACAAACTGGTTCCTGTTTATGGTAGGCTTTCTGTCTGGCGTTATACAAACTGGTTCCTGTTTATGGTAGACTTCCTGTCTGGTGTTATACAAACTGGTTCCTGTTTATGGTAGACTTCCTGTCTGGCGTTATACAAACTGGTTCCTGTTTATGGTAGACTTCCTGTCTGGCGTTATACAAACTGGTTCCTGTTTATGGTAGGCTTCCTGTCTGGCGTTATACAAACTGGTTCCTGTTTATGGTAGGCTTCCTGTCTGGCGTTATACAAACTGGTTCCTGTTTATGGTAGGCTTCCTGTCTGGCGTTATACAAACTGGTTCCTGTTTATGGTAGACTTCCTGTCTGGCGTTATACAAACTGGTTCCTGTTTATGGTAGGCTTCCTGTCTGGCGTTATACAAACTGGTTCCTGTTTATGGTAGACTTCCTGTCTGGCGTTATACAAACTGGTTCCTGTTTATGGTAGGCTTCCTGTCTGGCGTTATACAAACTGGTTCCTGTTTATGGTAGGCTTCCTGTCTGGCGTTATACAAACTGGTTCCTGTTTATGGTAGACTTCCTGTCTGGCGTTATACAAACTGGTTCCTGTTTATGGTAGGCTTCCTGTCTGGCGTTATACAAACTGGTTCCTGTTTATGGTAGGCTTCCTGTCTGGCGTTATACAAACTGCTTCCTGTTTATGGTAGACTTCCTGTCTGGCGTTATACAAACTGGTTCCTGTTTATGGTAGACTTCCTGTCTGGCGTTATACAAACTGGTTCCTGTTTATGGTAGGCTTCCTGTCTGGCCTCATACAAACTGGTTCCCTGTTTACAAACTGGGTAGACTTCCTGTCTGGCGTTATACAAACTGGTTCCTGTTTATGGTAGACTTCCTGTCTGGCGTTATACAAACTGGTTCCTGTTTATGGTAGACTTCCTGTCTGGCGTTATACAAACTGGTTCCTGTTTATGGTAGACTTCCTGTCTGGCGTTATACAAACTGGTTCCTGTTTATGGTAGGCTTCCTGTCTGGCGTTATACAAACTGGTTCCTGTTTATGGTAGGCTTCCTGTCTGGCGTTATACAAACTGGTTCCTGTTTATGGTAGACTTCCTGTCTGGTTCCTGTTTATACTGTCTGCGTTATCCTGTTTATGGTGGACTTCCTGTCTGGCGTTATACAAACTGGTTCCTGTTTATGGTAGGCTTCCTGTCTGGCGTTATACAAACTGGTTCCTGTTTATGGTAGACTTCCTGTCTGGCGTTATACAAACTGCTTCCTGTTTATGGTGGACTTCCTGTCTGGCCTCATACAAACGTTAGTAAAATGCTGAATTAATTTAGGTGATTCTCCTCCATTCATTCCCAAGTAGAGACATCCTGTTCTGAGACAAATAAGGAAGTTGTTAATTGAATCCTCATTATATTCTTCTTACTAGCGTCATTGTGTTGTGACAATGGCTGAGTGTGGACCAGCCAGACGTTTTGGCAATTAGCTTGCTTCTCTGTTTCTTCTGTTTGTCAGTGGACCAAGGTCTGGACACACACACACACACACACACACACACACACACACACACACACACACACACACACACAAACATATACATACAGAAATACACACACAAACAAGTTCTGGACAGAATATAATCACATTTGTTCCACAGTAATTAAAAAATGTGTGGCCTTGCATTTAACGACAAGGGAACTGGAGGCTGTTTCTGGCAGTTTGCAAGTCACACATATGCGCATGTACACACACACACACACACATCACAAAAACATCTCTCATTACTGTCTGTCTGTCTGTCTGTCTGTCTGTCTGTCTGTCTGTCTGTCTGTCTGTCTGTCTGTCTGTCTGTCTCTCTGTCTCTATGTCTCTCTATGTCTCAATGTCTCTCTGTCTCTTAGTCTGTCTCTCTGTCTCTGCCTCACTCTGTCTCTCTATCTCTTAGTCTGTCTCTATGTCTCACTCTGTCTCTCTATATCTTAGTCTGTCTCTGCTATCTCTATCCCTCTGTCTCTCTATCTCTTAGTCTGTCTCTCTGTCTCTCTATCTCTTAGTCTGTCTCTATGTCTGTCCTCTGTCTCTCTATCTCTTAGTCTGTCTCTATGTCTGTCTCTCTGCCTCTATATCTCTTAGTATGTCTCTATGTCTGTCCCTCTGTCTCTCTATCTCTTAGTCTGTCTCTGTCTGTCTCTATGTTTCACTATCTCTTAGTCTGTCTCTCTGTCTCTCTATCTCTTAGTCTGTCTCTATGTCTATCCCTCTGTCTCTCTATCTCTTAGTCTGTCTATATGTCTCACTCTGTCTCTCTATCTCTTAGTCTGTCTCTATGTCTCACTCTGTCTCTCTATCTCTTAGTCTGTCTCTATGTCTGTCCATCTGTCTCTCTATCTCTTAGTCTGTCTCTCTGTCTCTCTATATCTTAGTCTGTCTCTATGTCTATCCATCTGTCTCTCTATCTCTTAGTCTGTCTCTCTGTCTCTCTATATCTTAGTCTGTCTCTATGTCTATCCCTCTGTCTCTCTATCTCTTAGTCTGTCTCTATGTCTGTCCATCTGTCTCTCTATCTCTTAGTCTGTCTCTCTGTCTCTCTATATCTTAGTCTGTCTCTATGTCTATCCCTCTGTCTCTCTATCTCTTAGTCTGTCTCTATGTCTCACTCTGTCTCTCTCTCTTAGTCTGTCTCTATGTCTGTCCATCTGTCTCTCTATCTCTTAGTCTGTCTCTCTGTCTCTCTATATCTTAGTCTGTCTCTGTGTCTCACTCTGTCTCACTCTGTCTCTCTATCTCTTAGTCTGTCTCTATGTCTGTCTGTCCCTCTGTCTTACTATCTCTTAGTCTGTCTCTATGTCTCATGTCTGTCTCTCTGTCTCTCTATCTCTTAGTCTGTCTCTATGTCTGTCCGATCTGTCTCTCTATCTCTTAGTCTTGTGTCTCTGTCTCTATCTCTTAGTCTGTCCCTATGTCTGTCTCTCTGTCTCTCTATCTCTTAGTCTGTCTCTGTCTGTCTCTCTATCTCTTAGTCTGTCTCTATGTCTATCCCTCTGTCTCTCTATCTCTTAGTCTGTCTCTATGTCTGTCCCTCTGTCTCTCTATCTCTTAGTCTGTCTCTATGTCTCACTCTGTCTCTCTATCTCTTAGTCTGTCTCTATGTCTGTCCATCTGTCTCTCTATCTCTTAGTCTGTCTCTCTGTCTCTCTATATCTTAGTCTGTCTCTATGTCTATCCCTCTGTCTCTCTATCTCTTAGTCTGTCTCTATGTCTCACTCTGTCTCTCTATCTCTTAGTTTGTCTCTATGTCATCTCCTCTGTCTCTCTATCTCTTAGTCTGTCTCTATGTCTGTCTCTCTGTCTCTCTATCTCTTAGTCTGTCTCTATGTCTGTATCTCTCTGTCTCTATTTCTTAGTCTGTCTCTATGTCTGTCTCTCTGTCTCTCTATCTCTTAGTCTGTCTCTATGTCTGTCCCTCTGTCTCTCTATCTCTTAGTCTGTCTCTATGTCTCACTCTGTCTCACTCTGTCTCTCTATCTCTTAGTCTGTCTCACTCTGTCTCACTCTGTCTCTCTATCTCTTAGTCTGTCTCTATGTCTGTCTCTCTGTCTCTCTATCTCTTAGTCTGTCTCTATGTCTCACTCTGTCTCACTCTGTCTCTCTATCTCTTAGTCTGTCTCTATGTCTGTCCCTCTGTCTCTCTATCTCTTAGTCTGTCTCTATGTCTCACTCTGTCTCTCTATCTCTTAGTCTGTCTCTATGTCTGTCCATCTGTCTCTCTATCTCTTAGTCTGTCTCTCTGTCTCTCTATATCTTAGTCTGTCTCTATGTCTATCCCTCTGTCTCTCTATCTCTTAGTCTGTCTCTATGTCTCACTCTGTCTCTCTATCTCTTAGTTTGTCTCTATGTCTATCCCTCTGTCTCTCTATCTCTTAGTCTGTCCCTATGTCTGTCTCTCTGTCTCTCTATCTCTTAGTCTGTCTCTATGTCTGTCTCTCTGTCTCTCTATCTCTTAGTCTGTCTCTATGTCTATCCCTCTGTCTCTCTATCTCTTAGTCTGTCTCTATGTCTGTCTCTCTGTCTCTCTATCTCTTAGTCTGTCTCTATGTCTGTCCCTCTGTCTCTCTATCTCTTAGTCTGTCTCTATGTCTCCACTCTGTCTCTCTATCTCTTAGTCTGTCTCTCTGTCTCTGTCCTCACTCTGTCTCTCTATCTCTTAGTCTGTCTCTATGTCTCTACTCTGTCTCTCTATATCTTAGTCTGTCTCTATGTCTCATCCCTCTGTCTCTCTATCTCTTAGTCTGTCTCTCTGTCTCTCTATCTCTTAGTCTGTCTCTATGTCTGTCCCTCTGTCTCTATCTCTTAGTCTGTCTCTATGTATGACTCTCTGTCTCTCTATCTCTTAGTCTGTCTCTATGTCTATCCCTCTGTCTCTTTATCTCTTAGTCTGTCTCTATGTCTGTCCCTCTGTCTCTCTATCTCTTAGTCTGTCTCTATGTCTGTCTCTCTGTCTCTCTATCTCTTAGTCTGTCTCTATGTCTGTCCCTCTGTCTCTCTATCTCTTAGTCTGTCTCTATGTCTGTCTCTCTGTCTCTCTATCTCTTAGTCTGTCTCTATGTCTGTCCTCTGTCTCTCTATCTCTTAGTCTGTCTCTATGTCTCACTCTGTCTCTCTATCTCTTAGTCTGTCTCTATGTCTGTCCATCTGTCTCTCTATCTCTTAGTCTGTCTCTCTGTCTCTCTATATCTTAGTCTGTCTCTGTCTGTCTCTATGTTTCACTATCTCTTAGTCTGTCTCTCTGTCTCTCTATCTCTTAGTCTGTCTCTATGTCTATCCCTCTGTCTCTCTATCTCTTAGTCTGTCTATATGTCTCACTCTGTCTCTCTATCTCTTAGTCTGTCTCTATGTCTGTCCCTCTGTCTCTCTATCTCTTAGTCTGTCTCTATGTCTCACTCTGTCTCTCTATCTCTTAGTCTGTCTCTATGTCTGTCCATCTGTCTCTCTATCTCTTAGTCTGTCTCTCTGTCTCTCTATATCTTAGTCTGTCTCTATGTCTATCCCTCTGTCTCTCTATCTCTTAGTCTGTCTCTATGTCTCACTCTGTCTCTCTATCTCTTAGTCTGTCTCTATGTCTGTCCATCTGTCTCTCTATCTCTTAGTCTGTCTCTCTGTCTCTCTATATCTTAGTCTGTCTCTATGTCTATCCCTCTGTCTCTCTATCTCTTAGTCTGTCTCTATGTCTCACTCTGTCTCTCTATCTCTTAGTTTGTCTCTATGTCTATCCCTCTGTCTCTCTATCTCTTAGTCTGTCCCTATGTCTGTCTCTCTGTCTCTCTATCTCTTAGTCTGTCTCTGTCTGTCTCTCTGTCTCTCTATCTCTTAGTCTGTCTCTATGTCTATCCCTCTGTCTCTCTATCTCTTAGTCTGTCTCTATGTCTGTCCCTCTGTCTCTCTATCTCTTAGTCTGTCTCTATGTCTCACTCTGTCTCTCTATCTCTTAGTCTGTCTCTATGTCTGTCCATCTGTCTCTCTATCTCTTAGTCTGTCTCTCTGTCTCTCTATATCTTAGTCTGTCTCTATGTCTATCCCTCTGTCTCTCTATCTCTTAGTCTGTCTCTATGTCTCACTCTGTCTCTCTATCTCTTAGTTTGTCTCTATGTCTATCCCTCTGTCTCTCTATCTCTTAGTCTGTCTCTATGTCTGTCTCTCTGTCTCTCTATCTCTTAGTCTGTCTCTATGTCTGTATCTCTGTCTCTCTATTTCTTAGTCTGTCTCTATGTCTGTCTCTCTGTCTCTCTATCTCTTAGTCTGTCTCTATGTCTGTCCCTCTGTCTCTCTATCTCTTAGTCTGTCTCTATGTCTCACTCTGTCTCACTCTGTCTCTCTATCTCTTAGTCTGTCTCACTCTGTCTCTCTGTCTCTGTCTCTCTATCTCTTAGTCTGTCTCTATGTCTGTCTCTCTGTCTCTCTATCTCTTAGTCTGTCTCTATGTCTGCTGTCTCACTCTGTCTCACTATCTCTTAGTCTGTCTCTATGTCTGTCCCTCTGTCTCTCTATCTCTTAGTCTGTATCTATGTCTCACTCTGTCTCTCTATCTCTTAGTCTGTCTCTATGTCTGTCCATCTGTCTCTCTATCTCTTAGACTGTCTCTCTGTCTCTCTATATCTTAGTCTGTCTCTATGTCTATCCTCTGTCTCTCTATCTCTTAGTCTGTCTCTATGTCTCACTCTGTCTCTCTATCTCTTAGTTTGTCTCTATGTCTATCCCTCTGTCTCTCTATCTCTTAGTCTGTCCCTATGTCTGTCTCTCTGTCTCTCTATCTCTTAGTCTGTCTCTATGTCTGTCCCTCTGTCTCTCTATCTCTTTGTCTGTCTCTATGTCTATCCCTCTGTCTCTCTATCTCTTAGTCTGTCTCTCTATCTCTTAGTTTGTCTCTATGTCTATCCCTCTGTCTCTCTATCTCTTAGTCTGTCCCTATGTCTGTCCCTCTGTCTCTCTATCTCTTAGTCTGTCTCTATGTCTCACTCTGTCTCTCTATCTCTTAGTCTGTCTCTCTGTCTCTGTCACTCTGTCTCTCTATCTCTTAGTCTGTCTCTATGTCTCACTCTGTCTCTCTATATCTTAGTCTGTCTCTATGTCTATCCCTCTGTCTCTCTATCTCTTAGTCTGTCTCTCTGTCTCTCTATCTCTTAGTCTGTCTCTATGTCTGTCCTCTGTCTCTCTATCTCTTAGTCTGTCTCTATGTATGACTCTCTGTCTCTATCTCTTAGTCTGTCTCTATGTCTATCCTCTGTCTCTCTATCTCTTAGTCTGTCTCTCTATATGTCTGTCCCTCTGTCTCTCTATCTCTTAGTCTGTCTCTATGTCTGTCTCTCTGTCTCTCTATCTCTTAGTCTGTCTCTATGTCTGTCCCTCTGTCTCTCTATCTCTTAGTCTGTCTCTATGTCTGTCTCTCTGTCTCTCTATCTCTTAGTCTGTCTCTATGTCTGTCTCTCTGCCTCTATATCTCTTAGTATGTCTCTATGTCTGTCCCTCTGTCTCTCTATCTCTTAGTCTGTCTCTGTCTGTCTCTATGTTTCACTATCTCTTAGTCTGTCTCTCTGTCTCTCTATCTCTTAGTCTGTCTCTATGCCTATCCCTCTGTCTCTCTATCTCTTAGTCTGTCTCTATGTCTCACTCTGTCTCTCTATCTCTTAGTCTGTCTCTATGTCTGTCTCTCTGTCTCTCTATCTCTTAGTCTGTCTCTATGTCTGTCCCTCTGTCTCTCTATCTCTTAGTCTGTCTCTATGTCTCACTCTGTCTCTCTATCTCTTAGTCTGTCTCTATGTCTGTCCATCTGTCTCTCTATCTCTTAGTCTGTCTCTCTGTCTCTCTATATCTTAGTCTGTCTCTATGTCTATCCCTCTGTCTCTCTATCTCTTAGTCTGTCTCTATGTCTCACTCTGTCTCTATCTCTTAGTCTGTCTCTGTCTGTCCATCTGTCTCTCTATCTCTTAGTCTGTCTCTCTGTCTCTCTATATCTTAGTCTGTCTCTATTTCTATCCCTCTGTCTCTCTATCTCTTAGTCTGTCTCTATGTCTCACTCTGTCTCTCTATCTCTTAGTCTGTCTCTATGTCTGTCCATCTGTCTCTCTATCTCTTAGTCTGTCTCTCTGTCTCTCTATATCTTAGTCTGTCTCTATGTCTCACTCTGTCTCACTCTGTCTCTCTATCTCTTAGTCTGTCTCTATGTCTGTCCCTCTACATTTACATTACATTTACATTTAAGTCATTTAGCAGACGCTCTTATCCAGAGCGACTTACAAATTGGTGCATTCACCTTATGACCTCTCAGTGAACAGTAGTGCATCTAAATCTTTTCAGGGAGGGGGGGTGAGAGGGATTACTTTATCCTATCCTAGGTATTCCTTTAAAGAGGTGGGGTTTCAGGTGTCTGGAAGGTGGTGATTGACTCCGCTGTCCTGGCGTCGTGAGGGAGTTTGTTCCATCTCATTGGGGGCCAGAGCAGCGAACAGTTTTATCTCTGGGTCTGAGTCGGGAACTGTACTTCTCAGTGGTAGGGAGGCTAGCAGGCCAGAGGTGGATGAACGCAGTGCCCTTGTTTGGGTGTAGGGCCTGATCAGAGCCTGAGGTACTGAGGTGCCGTTCCCTCACAGCTCCGTAGGCAAGCACCATGGTCTTCTATCTCTTAGCGGATGCGAGTCTCTCTAACTGGAAGCCAGTGGAGGGAGCGGAGGAGCGGGGTGACGTGAGAGTCTCTAATTTGGGAAGGTTGAACACCAGACGGGCTGGGCGTTCTGGATGAGTTGTAGGGTTTAATGGCACCCAGGGAGCCCAGCCAACAGCGAGTTGCAGTCTCCAGACGGGAGATGACAAGTGCCTGGATTAGGACCTATGCCGTCTCTCTGTCTCTCTATCTCTTGTGAGGCAGGGTCTGTCTCTGCGGATGTTGTAGAGCATGAACCTACAGGAACGGGCCACCGCCTTGATGTTAGTTGAGAACGACAGGGTGTCTCTCTATCTCTTAGTCTGTCTCTATGTCTGTCTCTCTGTCTCTCTATCTCTTAGTCTGTCTCTATGTCTCACTCTGTCTCTATCTCTTAGTCTGTCTCTATGTCTGTCCATCTGTCTCTCTATCTCTTAGTCTGTCTCTCTGTCTCTCTATATCTTAGTCTGTCTCTATGTCTATCCCTCTGTCTCTCTATCTCTTAGTCTGTCTCTATGTCTCACTCTGTCTCTCTATCTCTTAGTTTGTCTCTATGTCTACCCCTCTGTCTCTCTATCTCTTAGTCTGTCCCTATGTCTGTCTCTCTGTCTCTCTATCTCTTAGTCTGTCTCTATGTCTGTCTCTCTGTCTCTCTATCTCTTAGTCTGTCTCTATGTCTGTCCCTCTGTCTCTCTATCTCTTAGTCTGTCTCTATGTCTGTCTCTCTGTCTCTCTATCTCTTAGTCTGTCTCTATGTCTGTCTCTCCGTCGCTCTATCTCTTAGTCTGTCTCTATGTCTGTCTCTCTGTCTCTCTATCTCTTAGTCTGTCTCTGTCTGTCCCTCTGTCTCTCTATCTCTTAGTCTGTCTCTATGTCTGTCTCTCTGTCTCTCTATCTCTTAGTCTGTCTCTATGTCTGTCTCTCTGTCTCTCTATCTCTTAGTCTGTCTCTATGTCTGTCTCTCTGTCTCTATCTCTTAGTCTGTCTCTATGTATGTCCCTCTGTCTCTCTATCTCTTAGTCTGTCTCTATGTCTCACTCTGTCTCACTCTGTCTCTCTATCTCTTAGTCTGTCTCCTCTGTCTCACTCTGTCTCTCTATCTCTTAGTCTGTCTCTATGTCTGTCTCTCTGTCTCTCTATCTCTTAGTCTGTCTCTATGTATGTCCCTCTGTCTCTCTATCTCTTAGTCTGTCTCTGTCTGTCTCTCTGTCTCTCTATCTCTTAGTCTGTCTCTATGTATGTCCTCTGTCTCTCTATCTCTTAGTCTGTCTCTATGTCTCCTCTGTCTCTCTATCTCTTAGTCTGTCTCTATGTCTGTCCCTCTGTCTCTCTATCTCTTAGTCTGTCTCTCTGTCTCTCTATCTCTTAGTCCGTCTCTATGTCTGTCCATCTGTCTCTCTATCTCTTAGTCTGTCTCTATGTCTGTCTCTCTGTCTCTCTATCTCTTAGTCTGTCTCTATGTCTCACTCTGTCTCTCTATCTCTTAGTCTGTCTCTATGTCTGTATCTCTGTCTCTCTATCTCTTAGTCTGTCTCTATGTCTGTCTCTCTGTCTCTCTATCTCTTAGTCTGTCTCTATGTCTGTCCTCTGTCTCTCTATCTCTTAGTCTGTCTCTATGTCTCACTCTGTCTCACTCTGTCTCTCTATCTCTTAGTCTGTCTCACTCTGTCTCACTCTGTCTCTCTATCTCTTAGTCTGTCTCTATGTCTGTCTCTCTGTCTCTCTATCTCTTAGTCTGTCTCTATGTCTATCCCTCTGTCTCTATCTCTTAGTCTGTCTCTATGTCTGTCCCTCTGTCTCTCTATCTCTTAGTCTGTCAATATGTCTGTCCCTCTGTCTCTCTATCTCTTAGTCTGTCTCTATGTCTCACTCTGTCTCTCTATCTCTTAGTCTGTCTCTATGTCTGTCTCTCTGTCTCTCCATCTCTTAGTCTGTCTCTATGTCTGTCCCTCTGTCTCTCTATCTCTTAGTCTGTCTCTATGTCTCACTCTGTCTCTCTATCTCTTAGTCTGTCTCTATGTCTGTCTCTCTGTCTCTCTATCTCTTAGTCTGTCTCTATGTCTATCCCTCTGTCTCTCTATCTCTTAGTCTGTCTCTATGTCTGTCTCTCTGTCTCTCTATCTCTTAGTCTGTCTCTATGTCTGTCACTCTGTCTCTCTATCTCATAGTCTGTCTCTATGTCTCACTCTGTCTCTATCTCTTAGTCTGTCTCTATGTCTATCCCTCTGTCTCTCTATATCTTAGTCTGTCTCTATGTCTGTCTCTCTGTCTCTCATCTATCTGTCATCTCCCGTCTGGATTACTGCAACTCGCTGTTGGCTGGGCTCCTGCCTGTGCCATTAAACCCCTACAACTCATCCAGAACGCGCAGCCGTCTGGTGTTCAACCTTCCTAAGTTCTCTCACGTCAGCCCGGCTCCTCCGCTCTCCACTGGCTTCCAGTTGAAGCTCGCATCCGCTACAAGACCATGGTGCTTGCCTACGGAGCTGTGAGGGGAACGGCACCTCAGTACCTCCAGGCTCTGATCAGGCCCTACACCCAAACAAGGGCACTGCGTTCATCCACCTCTGGCCTGCTCGCCTCCCTACCACTGAGGAAGTACAGTTCCCGCTCAGCCCAGTCAAAACTGTTCTGCTCTGGCCCCCAATGGTGGAACAAACTCCCTCACGACGCCAGGACAGCGAGTCAATCACCACCTTCCGGAGACACCTGAAACCCCACCTCTTTAAGGAATACCTAGGATAGGATAAAGTAATCCTTCTCACCGCCCCCTTAAAAGATTTAGATGCACTATTGTAAAGTGGCTGTTCCTCTGATGTCATAAGGTGAAAGCACCAATTTAAGTCGCTCTGGATAAGAGCGTCTGCTAAATGACTTAAATGTAAAATGTAAATGTATCTGTCTCTGTCTCTTTAGGTTCAGTTGACCTGCTGGGCCAGTCACACATACCCTCACAGTCACTCACAGTGATTGGTCTTATCTATGTGTTGTTGACTCAGTGAGCATGGCAGAATGGCAGAGACACTACCGTGGGATATATAGACCCAAGCATTCTCAGACACACACGTACGCACACACGCACACACACACCGAGTCACACACACACACACCGAGTTACACACACACACACACACACACACACACACACACACACACACACCGAGTCACACACACACACACACACACACACACACCGAATCACACACACTGAAGTCACACACACACACACACCAAGTCTTCCACACACACACACTGAGTTACACACACACACACACACACTGAAATCACACACACACACACACACACACACCTGAGCCCCACACACACACACACACACCGAGTCACACACACACACTGAGTTACACACACACACACACACACACACACACGCACCGATTCACACATTGTAGTCAGTGAACCACGTCTCTAACACCCGTATCAGGTGAAGACGTTCACACCAGGGTTGAGTCCTACGTGGCTCCCTATTCACTCTGTAGTTCACTACTACGCACAATGTGCACTATGGGCCCTGGTCAAAATCAGGGGCACTATATAGGAATCGGCTGCCATTTAGGGTCCAGCCTATAAGAGTGGAGCAGTTTTCATCAGGATGTGATTGAGGCAGTCCTGCCTATAAGGGGGGAACAGTTTTTATCAGGGATGTGATTGAGGCAGTCCTTCCTGTAAGGGTGGGAACCGTTTTCTATCAGGATATGATTGAGGCAGTCCTGCCTATAAGGGTGGAACAGTTTTCATCAGGGATGTGATTGAGGCAGTCCTTCCTGTATGGTGGAACAGTTTTCTATCAGGGATGTGATTGGAGGCAGTCCTTCCTGTAAGGGTGGAACAGTTTTCTATCAGGATGTGATTGAGGCCTTATTTGTAACCTGACGATGATATCTTGGTACTATCCCCAAGGTTTGGAACGGGCCCATGTTCTCTCCTTAACCTGACGATGATATCTGGTACTATCCCCAAGGTTTGAAACGGGAAATGTCCTCCCCTTAACCTGACGATGATATCTAGCACTATCCCATGTTTGGAACAGGGCCCATGTCCTCCCCTTAACCTGACGATGATATTAGTACTATCCTAAGGTTTGGAACGGGCCCATGTCCTCCGCTACTCCTGACGATGATATCTAGTACTATCCCCAAGGTTTGGAACGGGCATGTCCCTCCCCTTAACCTGACGATGATATCTAGTACTATCCCTAAGGTTTGAACGGGCAAATGTCCTCCCCTTTAACCTGACGATGATATCTAGTACTATCCCCATGTTTGGAACGGGGCCCATGTCCCTTTACTGACGATGATATCTGGTACTATCCTCAAGGTTTGGAACGGGGGCCCATGTTCTCCCTAACCTGACGATGATATCTGGTACTATCCTTGTTTGAACGGGGCCCATGTCCTCCCCTTAACCTGACGATGATATCTTGGTACTATCCCCAAGGTTTGGAAAGTGGCCCATGTCCTCCTTTACTGACGATGATATTCGGGTACTATCCCAAGGTTTGGAACAGGCCCATGTCCTCCCCTCACTGACGTTGATATCTGGTACTATCCCCATAGTTTGGAACAGGGCCCATGTCCTCCTTACTGACGATGATATCTGTACTATCCCCTAAAGGTTTGGAACAGGGCCCATGTCCTCCCTTAACCTGACGATGATATCTGGTACTATCCCCAAGTTTTGAACGGGGCCTATGTTCTTTCCTTAACCTGACGATGATATCTGGTACTATCCCTGTTTGGAACGGGCCCATGTTTCTCCTTAACCTGACGATGATATTGGTACTATCCTGTTTGGAACAGGGCCCATGTCCTCCCCTTATTGACGATGATATCTGGTACTATCCCAAGGTTTGGAACAGGGCCCATGTCCTCCCCTTAACCTGACGATGATATCTGGTACTATTCCATGTTGTTTGGAACAGGGCCCATGTTCTTCCTTTAACCTGACGATGATATCTGGTACTATCCCAAGGTTTGGGAACAGGGCCCATGTCCTCCTTAACCTGACGATGATATCTGGTACTATCCTCACAAGGTTTGGAACAGGGCCCATGTCCTCCCCTTAACCTGACGATGATATCTGGTACTATTCCAAGGTTTGGAACAGAGCCCATGTCCCCTCATTGACGATGATATCTGGTACCATCCCCAAGGTTTGGAACGGGGCCTCACGCTCCTGACCTGATTATTTTTGTTTTCTTTATATATTTGGGTTAGGCAGTGATATGGGTGATGTATGTGTTTTTGAACTGTCTAGAGTTTTTTGTAGGTTATAGGTTGTTTGCCATCGAGGTGTTTATGTATGTCATGGTTGCCCAGATTGGTTTCACCAGAGGCAGCTATTTATCGTTGTCTTGATTGGGAACCATATTTAGCAGCCATATTCTTTTGGGTATTTCGTGGGTTATTGTCTTTGTGTAGTTGCCTGTTCATAGGCCACGGTGTCCTGGCGCCACGGTGTCCTGATGCATACACGGTGTCCCAGCGCCAATGGTGTCATGGCGTCACGGTGTCATGGCGTCACGTGTATGGCGCCACGGTGTCGCGGCGCCACGTGGGTGTCACGGCCAGGTGTCATGGCCACGCGTCATGGCGTGCCACGTGCCATAGGTCGTGGTTTGTTGGTGTTCTTCAGTTCTTCATTCATTAAAAGAAGAATGTATTGTAACCACGTTGCGCTTCGGGTCTCCTCTTTACAGCGATCGCGATATTCATCTAAGAACGGACGCCTAATGAAATGTACCGGAACGACATCAGTCCGGGGTTGCAGTTAAATGATTGTGGTTAATTAACGATGTAGATTTAAAGGCAACGTTGTGTTGCCCCCTCTTCTTCATTGACCTGTCAAGTGGCTTTCTCAATAAATAAATAAAATGGAGTTGACAGATAGAACTCTAATGTGTATCTACCGAAGGTGTTAAATTCAGACTTTTCTGACAGCCGTACATCGCAGTGGTGCATTCGGTCTTGTTCTTGTTACTGTTTACATGAACCATATTGACTTTTCTATACTGTTGTGTGGCATTGCCCCCTCCCCCCCCACACACACACACAGTTAACTTGACTCCGTCTGAACAGCACTTGTATTGATGGTAGGGTTGTTGTGTGTATTGCCCCCCCCCCCCCCTCCCCCACACACACACACAGTTAATCTGACTCAGTCTGAACTGGGTAGCCTGACTTCATTGTATAACAGAACAAATGTATTGATGAGTATTGAATGTAGGTGAAAAAAGTATATGATGTTCTCTAAAGCGCATACCAATTATTTTTTAAATCATACCTTTCCATTCAGAGAGTATTTATGCTTCCCACATTGTGTTACAGTCTGCATCTAAAATAGATTAAATGTAGATATTTTTGGGGCCATCATTCTACATTATCTATACTTCATTAAGGCCTCTACACATCTATACTTCATTAAGGCCTCTACACATCTATACTTCATTAAGGCCTCTACACATCTATATACTTCATTAAGGCCTCTACACATCTATACTTCATTAAGGCCTCTACACATCTATACTATTAAGGCCTCTACACATCTATACTTCATTAAGTGGAACTATTGTGATTTAAAAATAAAATAAAAAGTTTTTAAACAAATTAATGAAAATGAGAAGCTGAAAAGTCTCGAGTCAATTAGTATTCAACCCTTTTCGTTAGGGCCAAACCTAATTAAGTTCAGGGGTAAAAAAAAAAAAATAAATAAAAATAAAATGACTACCTGACTATCTCTGTGCATGATGTCTGAATGACTACCTGACTATCTCTGTGCATGATGTCTGAATGACTACCTGACTATCTCTGTACATGATGTTCTCTCCTTAACCTGACGATGATATCTGGTACTATCCCCAAGGTTTGGAACAGGGCCCATGTCCTCCCCTTAACCTGACGATGATATCTGGTACTATCCCCTGTTTGGGAACAGGGGCCCATGTCCTCCCTTAACCTGACGATGATATCTGGTACTATCCCCAAGGTTTGGAACAGAGCCCATGTCCTCCCCTTACTGACGATGATATCTGGTACTATCCCCAAGGTTTGGAACGGGGCCTCACGCCCTGACCTGATTATTCTTTGTTTTCTTTATATATTTGGGTTAGGTCAGGGTGTGACATGGGTGATGTATGTGTTTTTGAACTGTCTAGGAGTTTTTGTAGGGTTATAGGGTTGTTTTGCCATCGAGGTGTTTATGTATGTCTATGGTTGCCTAGATTGGTTCTCAATTAGAGGCAGCTATTTATCGTTGTCTCTGATTGGGAACCATATTTAGGCAGCCATATTCTTTGGGTATTTCGTGGGTTATTGTCTTTGTGTAGTTGCCTGTGTCATAGCGTCACGGGGTGTCCTGGCGTCACGGTGTCCTGGCGTCACGGTGTCCTGGCGTCACGGTGTCATGGCGTCACGGTGTCATGGCCACGGTGTCATGGCGTCACGGTGTCATGGCGCCACGGTGTCATGGGCGTCACGGTGTCACGGCGTCAGGGTGTCATGGCGTCACGGTGTCATGGCGTCACGGTGTCATAGGGTCGGGTTTGTTTAAGTGTTCTTCGTGTTCTTCATTCATTAAAAGAAGAATGTATTGTAACCACGCGGCGCTTTCGGTCTCTCTTTACAGCGACGCGACATTCATCTAAGAACGGATTGCGTCTAATGAAATGTACTGAACGATATCAGTCCGGTTGCAGTTAAATGATTGTGGTTAATTAACGATGTAGATTAAAGGCAGCGTTGTGTTGCCCCCCCTCTTCTTCATTGACCTGTCAAGTGGCTTTCCTCAATAAATAAATAAAATGAGTTGACAGATAGAACTCAATGTGTATCTACCGAAGGTGTTAAATTCAGACTTTTCTGGACAGCGTACCGCAGTGGTGCATTCTGGGTCTTGTTCTTGTTACTGTTTACATGAACCATATTGACTTTTCTATACTGTTGTGTGTGGTATTGCCCCCCCTCCCCCCACACACACACAGTTAACCTGACTCCGTCTGAACAGCACTTGTATTGGATGGTATTGTTGTGTGGTATTGCCCCCCCTCTCCCCACACACACACAGTTAACCCGACTCGAGTCTGAACTGCAGCCTGACTTCATTAACAACAGAACAAATGTATTGATGAGTATTGAATGTAGGTAAAACAAAGCATATGATGTTCTCTAAAAAGCGCATACCAATTATTTTTAAATCATACCTTCCATTCAGAGAGTATTTTACGTTTCCCACATTGTGTTACAGTCTGCATCTAAAATAGATTAAATGTAGATATTTTTTGGGGCCACTGGCCTCTACACATCTATACTTCATTAAGGCTCTACACATCTATACTTCATTAAGGCCTCTACAACATCTATACTATTACAGCCTCTACACATCTATACTTCATTAAGGCCTCTACACATCTATACTTATTAAGGCCTCTACACATCTATACTTCATTATGGAACTATTGTGATTTAAAAATAAAATAAAAGTTTTTAAACAAATTAATGAAAATGAGAAGCTGAAAAGTCTCGAGTCAATTAGTATTCAACCTTTTCTAGGCCAAAACCTAATTAAGTTCAGGGGTAAAAAAAAAATAAATAAAAATAAAATGACTACCTGATTATCTTCTGTGCATGATGTCTGAATGACTACCTGACTATCTCAAAATGATGTTCACAATGACTACCTGACTATCTCTGTACATGATGTCTGAATGACTACCTGACTATTCTGCACATGATGTCTGAATGACTACCTGACTATCTCTGTGCATGATGTCTGAATGACTACCTGACTATCTCTGTGCATGATGTCTGAATGACTACCTGACTATCTCTGTACATGATGTCTGAATGACTACCTGACTATCTCTGTACATGATTGAATGACTACCTTGACTATCTCTGTACATGATGTCTGAATGACTTCCGATCATGTCTGTGCATGATGTCTGAATGACTACCTGACTATCTCTGTACATGATGATTGAATGACTACCTGACTATCTCTGTACATGATGTCTGAATGACTACCTGACTATCTCTGTACATGATGGTTGAAAAAGACTACCTGACTCATTCTCTGTACATGATGGTTGAAAGACTACCTGACTATCTCTGTGCATGATGGTTGAATGACTACCTGACTATCTCTGTACATGATGTCTGAATGACTACCTGACTATTCACATGATGTCTGAATGACTACCTGACTATCTCTGTACATGATGATTGAATGATTACCTGACTATCTCTGTACATGATGTCTGAATGATCACCTGACTATCTCTGTACATGATGGTTGGAACACTACCTGACTATCTCTGTACATGATGGTTGAATGACTACCTGACTATCTCTGTACATGATGTCTGGAGTGACTACCTGACTATCTCTGTACATGATGTCTGAATGACTACCTGACTATCTCTGTACATGATGTCTGAATGACTACCTGACTATTCTGCATGATGTCAAAATGACTACCTGACTATCTCTGTATCATGATGGTTGAATGACTACCTGACTATCTCTGTACATGATGTCTGAATGACTACCTGACTATCTCTGTACATGATGATTGAATGACTACTTGACTATCTCTGTGCATGATGTCTGAATGACTACCTGACTATCTCTGTGCATGATGTCTGAATGATCACCTGACTATCTCTGTACATGATGTTGAATGACTACCTGACTATCTCTGTACATGATGGTTGAATGACTACCTGACTATCTCTGTACATGATGTCTGAATGACTACCTGACTATCTCTGTACATGATGGTTGAATGACTACCTGACTATTCTGTACATGATGGTTGAATGACACCTGACTATCTCTGTACATGATGTCTGAATGACTACCTGACTATCTCTGTGCATGATGTCTGAATGACTACCTGACTATCCCTGTGCATGATGTCTGAATGACTACCTTGACTATCTCTGTACATGATGTCTGAATGACTACCTGACTATCTCTGTACATGATGTCTGAATGACCACCTGACTATCTCTGTGCATGATGTCTGAATGACTACCTGACTATCTCTGTGCATGATGTCTGAATGACTACCTGACTATCTCAAACATGATGTCTGAATGACTACCTGACTATCTCTGTACATGATGATTGAATGACTACCTGACTATCTCTGTACATGATGTCTGAATGACTACCTGACTATCTCTGTGCATGATGTCTGAATGACTACCTGACTATCTCTGTACATGATGATTGAATGACTACCTGACTATCTCTGTACATGATGTCTGAATGACTACCTGACTCATTCTGTACATGATGGTTGAAAGACTACCTGACTATCTCTGTACATGATGGTTGAAAGACTACCTGACTATCTCTGCATGATGGTTGAATGACTACCTGACTATTCTCTGTACATGATGTCTGAATGACTACCTGACTATCTCTGTACATGATGTGTCTGAATGACTACCTGACTATCTCTGTACATGATGTCTGAATGACTACCTGACTATCTCTGCACATGATGTCTGAATGACTACCTGACTATCTCTGTACATGATGGTTGAATGACTACTCTGACTATCTCTGTACATGATGGCTAGAAAGACTACCTGACTATCTATGTACATGATGGTTGAATGACTACCTGACTATCTCTGTACATGATGTCTGAATGACTACCTGACTATCTCTGTACATGATGTCTGAATGACTACCTGACTATCTCTGTGCATGATGGTTGAAAGACTACCTGACTATCTCTGTACATGATGTCTGAATGACTACCTGACTATCTCTGTACATGATGGTTGAAAGACTACCTGACTATCTCTGTACATGATGGTTGAAAGACTACCTGACTATCTCTGTGCATGATGGTTGAATGACTACCTGACTATCTCTGTACATGATGTCTGAATGACTACCTGACTATCTCTGTACATGATGTCTGAATGACTACCTGACTATCTCTGTACGTGATGGTTGAATGACTACCTGACTATCTCTGTACATGATGGTTGAATGACTACCTGACTATCTCTGTACATGATGGTTGAATGACTACCTGACTATCTCTGTACGTGATGGTTGAATGACTACCTGACTATCTCTGTACATGATGCCTGAATGACTACCTGACTATCTCTGTACGTGATGGTTGAATGACTACCTGACTATCTCTGTACATGATGCCTGAATGACTACCTGACTATCTCTGTACATGATGGTTGAATGACTACCTGACTATCTCTGTACATGATGGTTGAATGATCTACCTGACTATCTCTGTACATGATGGTTGAATGACTACCTGACTATCTCTGTACGTGATGGTTGAATGACTACCTGACTATCCTGTACATGATGGTTGAATGACTACCTGACTATCTCTGTACGTGATGGTTGAATGACTACTGACTATCTCTTTCTTGTACGTGATGGTTGAATGACTACCTGACTATCTCTGTACATGATGGTTGAATGATTACCTGACTATCTCGTACATGATGGTTGAATGACTACCTGACTATCTCTGTACGTGATGGTTGAATGACTACCTGACTATCTCTGTACATGATGGTTGAATGATTACCTGACTATCTCTGTACATGATGGTTGAATGGACTACCCTAGACCATCTCTGTACGTGATGGTTGAATGACTACCTCGACTATCTCTGTACGTGATGGTTGAATGACTAACTGACATCTCAATACATGATGTCTGAATGACTACCTGACTATCTCTGTACATGATGGTTGAATGACTACCTGACTATCTCTGCACGTGATGGCTTGAATGACTACCTGACTATCTCTGTACATGATGGCTGAATGACTACCTGACTATCTCTGTACATGATGGTTGAAAGACTACCTGACTATCTCTGTACATGATGGTTGAAAAGACTACCTGATTATCTCTGTACATGATGGTTGAATGACTACCTGACTATCTCTGTACATGATGAATGACTACCTCTGCCTCTGTACATGATGGTTGAATGACTACTTCCTGACTCAGTCTCTGTACAGCGATGTCTGAATGACTACCTGACTATCTCTGTATTATGATGTCTGAATGACTACCTGACTATCTCTGTACATGATGTCTGAATGACTACCTGACTATCTCTGTACATGATGTCTGAATGACTACCTGACTATCTCTGTACATGATGTCTGAATGACTACCTGACTATCTCTGCATGATGTCTGAATGACTACCTGACTATCTCTCTGTACATGATGGTTGAATGACTTACCTGACTATCTCTGTACATGATGGTTGAATGACTACCTGACTATCTCTCTGTACATGATGGTTGAATGACCACCTGACTATCTCTGTACATGATGGTTGAATGACTACCTGACTATCTCTGTACATGATGTCTGAATGACTACCTGACTATCTCAGTACATGATGGTTGATGACCACCTGACTATCTCAGTACATGATGGTTGAATGACTACCCTCGTCTCTGTACATGATGGTTGGATGACTACCTGACTATCTCTCTACATGATGGTTGGATGACTACCTGACTATCTCAGTACATGATGGTTGAATGACTACCTGACTATCTCAGTACATGATGGTTGATGATCTACCTGACTATCTCAGTACATGATGGTTGATGACTACCTGACTATCTGTACATGATGGTTGAATGACTACCTGACTATCTCAGTACATGATGGTTGATGACTTGTTACCTGACTATCTCAGTACATGATGGTTGAATG
>NW_027040434.1:0-29908 GCF_034236695.1 Oncorhynchus nerka
TAAAGGGATATCTCATATTTTAAAGGGATATCTCATATTTTAAAGGGATATCTCATATATTTTAAAGGGATATCTCATATATTTTAAAGGGATATCTCATATATTTTAAAGGGATATCTCATATATTTTAAAAGGGAAGGATATCTCATATCTTTTAAAAGGGATATCTCATATCTTTTAAAAAGGAAGGGTGCCGTAGCAGAAAGGGTTTCCAGTACAGCCTGAGCAAATAGCAAGGACAAATCTTACTGTAGACAAATGTGAAAATAATATCTCATGTTATTAGCATAACCAGCGAATAGTAGAACAATATTCTAATCACCAAACCAATCATAAGAGGCTGGTTGGGTTGAAAGAGGAAGTTGAATTTCAGATTGGACCTTGTGTGTAATTGACTAATAAAGAGATCTTTGAAGAAGGGGAACAATGGAATCTTGTCCGTCTCGTCCGACGCCACGGCTGAATAATAAAAAAGATTAAATAATTGGATTACTTTTCATCAAGTGTCCTTTAGGCTAAAGAGGTAAAAACAACCAGATCTGTGTCTGAATAATAATCAGTGAGTGACGCAGTATAAGAAGACCAGGAGTCCCAAATGGCAGCCTATTCACACATGAAACTAAAGTAGTGCTCTATATAGGGAATAGGGTTCTATAGGGCCCTGGTCTAAAGTAGTGCACTATATAGGGAATAGGGTTCTATAGGGCCCTGGTCTAAAGTAGTGCACTATATAGGGAATAGGGTTCTATAGGGCCCTGGTCTAAAGTAGTGCACTATATAGGGGATAGGGTTCTATAAGGCCCGGTCAAAACGTAGTTCTATAGGGAATAGGGGTCAAAACGAGATGCCGTTTCATGGTGGGATAGGGTTCTCCGCATAGACAGAGCTCCTGCCTCTCCATCCAAAGTAGGCACTATATCGCCAATGGAATACGGGGTTCCTATAGGGCCCAGGGTTGCAACAGTCTTTAATATAGGAATGTGTTGGCCTATAGGGCCCAGGTCTAAAGTAGTGCACTATGTAGGGAATAGGGTTCTATAAGGCTCTGGTCTAAAGTAGGGCACTATATATGGAATAGGTTCTATAGGGCCCAGGTCTAAAGTAGTGCACTATATAGGGAATAGGGTTCTATAAGGCTCTGGTCTAAAGTAGTGCACTACATAGGGGATAGGATGCCGTTTGGGACGCGGCGGGGGAGACTGGAAGGGACATGGTGTTGGATGATTGTCCTGTCCGCATCGGCAGACAGAGTCGTCTCTCCTGCCTCTCCATCCATTAACTAATGGAATTCATGACATTTTACAAATTTCGCCAATGACGCCTACAGACACGGTGAAAACTGTTTTACAATCCTCCTACCGTCTCTCTCCTCCCCCTCCTCCCCCCCTCTATCTCTCGCCTTTTCTAGAAGTTGATGTTTAAGGTCCATAATAGACAACAGTCTTTAATAAATTGAAAACGTAGTGAACGGCATGTGTTGGAATCAACTTTAACTGGGGGGGTAATAGGTTTATGAGCACGAATACTCAATAATCCTAGACTGAAGAGACACCTTGGTAGAGCAGCACAGGAAAACCTCTCTCTCTCTCTCTCTCTCTCTAAGAAATAGTCATTAGATTACTAATAAAGAAGCATTGTGAGCCTCATAGTCTAGATCAGAAGGAGACGTAAAAATCGTGCCTACAGTGTGGTAACAGGTCAGAACCCTACAGTGGTAACAGGTCAGAACCCTACAGTGGTAACAGGTCAGAACCCTACAGTGTGGTAACGGGTCAGAACCCTACAGTGGTAACGGGTCAGAACCCTACAGTGGTAACGGGTCAGAACCCTACAGTGTGGTAACGGGTCAGAACCCTACAGTGGTAACGGGTCAGAACCCTACAGTGGTAACGGGTCAGAACCCTACAGTGTGGTAACAGGTCAGAACCCTACAGTGGTAACAGGTCAGAACCCTACAGTGTGGTAACAGGTCAGAACCCTACAGTGGTAACGGGTCAGAACCCTACAGTGGTAACGGGTCAGAACCCTACAACAGTGGTAACGGGTCAGAACCCTACAGTGGTAACAGGTCAGAACCCTACAGTGGTAACAGGTCAGAACCCTACAGTGTGGTAACAGGTCAGAACCCTACAGTGGTAACAGGTCAGAACCCTACAGTGGTAACAGGTCAGAACCCTACAGTGTGGTAACAGGTCAGATCCCTACAGTGTGGTAACAGGTCAGAACCCTACAGTGGTAACAGGTCAGAACCCTACAGTGTGGTAACAGGTCAGAACCCTACAGTGTGGTAACAGGTCAGAACCCTACAGTGGTAACAGGTCAGAACCCTACAGTGTGGTAACAGGTCAGAACCCTACAGTGTGGTAACAGGTCAGAACCCTACAGTGTGGTAACAGGTCAGAACCCTACAGTGGTAACAGGTCAGAACCCTACAGTGTGGTAACAGGTCAGAACCCTACAGTGGTAACAGGTCAGAACCCTACAGTGGTAACAGGTCAGAACCCTACAGTGGTAACAGGTCAGAACCCTACAGTGGTAACAGGTCAGAACCCTACAGTGTGGTAACAGGTCAGAACCCTACAGTGGTAACAGGTCAGAACCCTACAGTGTGGTAACAGGTCAGAACCCTACAGTGGTAACAGGTCAGAACCCTACAGTGTGGTAACGGGTCAGGTACGTGGTAACGGTCAGAACCCTACAGTGGTAACGGGTCAGAACCCTACAGTGTGGTAACGGGTCAGAACCCTACAGTGGTAACGGGTCAGAACCCTACAGTGGTAACGGGTCAGAACCCTACAGTGTGGTAACGGGTCAGAACCCTACAGTGTGGTAACGGGTCAGAACCCTACAGTGGTAACGGGTCAGAACCCTACAGTGTGGTAACGGGTCAGATCCCTACAGTGTGGTAACGGGTCAGAACCCTACAGTGGTAACAGGTCAGAACCCTACAGTGTGGTAACAGGTCAGAACCCTACAGTGTGGTAACAGGTCAGAACCCTACAGTGTGGTAACAGGTCAGAACCCTACAGTGGTAACAGGTCAGAACCCTACAGTGGTAACAGGTCAGAACCCTACAGTGGTAACAGGTCAGAACCCTACAGTGTGGTAACAGGTCAGAACCCTACAGTGGTAACAGGTCAGAACCCTACAGTGTAGTAACAGGTCAGATCCCTACAGTGGTAACAGTGGTCAGAACCCTACAGTGGTAACGGGTCAGAACCCTACAGTGGTAACGGGTCAGAACCCTACAGTGGTAACGGGTCAGAACCCTACAGTGGTAACGGGTCAGAACCCTACAGTGGTAACGGGTCAGAACCCTACAGTGTGGTAACAGGTCAGAACCCTACAGTGGTAACAGGTCAGAACCCTACAGTGGTAACAGGTCAGAACCCTACAGTGTGGTAACAGGTCAGAACCCTACAGTGTGGTAACAGGTCAGAACCCTACAGTGGTAACAGGTCAGAACCCTACAGTGGTAACAGGTCAGAACCCTACAGTGGTAACGGGTTAGAACCCTACAGTGGTAACAGGTCAGAACCCTACAGTGGTAACAGGTCAGAACCCTACAGTGTAGTAACAGGTCAGATCCCTACAGTGGTAACAGGTCAGAACCCTACAGTGGTAACAGGTCAGAACCCTACAGTGGTAACAGGTCAGAACCCTACAGTCTGGTAACAGGTCAGAACCCTACAGTGTGGTAACAGGTCAGATCCCTACAGTGGTAACAGGTCAGAACCCTACAGTGGTAACAGGTCAGAACCCTACAGTGGTAACAGGTCAGAACCCTACAGTGGTAACAGGTCAGAACCCTACAGTGTAGTAACAGGTCAGATCCCTACAGTGGTAACGGGTCAGAACCCTACAGTGGTAACGGGTCAGAACCCTACAGTGGTAACGGGTCAGAACCCTACAGTGGTAACGGGTCAGAACCCTACAGTGGTAACGGGTCAGAACCCTACAGTGGTAACAGGTCAGAACCCTACAGTGTGGTAACAGGTCAGAACCCTACAGTGGTAACAGGTCAGAACCCTACAGTGGTAACAGGTCAGAACCCTACAGTGTGGTAACAGGTCAGAACCCTACAGTGTGGTAACAGGTCAGAACCCTACAGTGGTAACAGGTCAGAACCCTACAGTGGTAACAGGTCAGAACCCTACAGTGGTAACGGGTTAGAACCCTACAGTGGTAACAGGTCAGAACCCTACAGTGGTAACAGGTCAGAACCCTACAGTGTAGTAACAGGTCAGATCCCTACAGTGGTAACAGGTCAGAACCCTACAGTGGTAACAGGTCAGAACCCTACAGTGGTAACAGGTCAGAACCCTACAGTGGTAACAGGTCAGAACCCTACAGTGGTAACAGGTCAGAACCCTACAGTCTGGTAACAGGTCAGAACCCTACAGTGTGGTAACAGGTCAGATCCCTACAGTGGTAACAGGTCAGAACCCTACAGTGGTAACAGGTCAGAACCCTACAGTGGTAACAGGTCAGAACCCTACAGTGGTAACAGGTCAGAACCCTACAGTGGTAACAGGTCAGAACCCTACAGTGGTAACGGGTCAGAACCCTACAGTGGTAACAGGTCAGAACCCTACAGTGTGGTAACAGGTCAGAACCCTACAGTGGTAACAGGTCAGAACCCTACAGTGGTAACAGGTCAGAACCCTACAGTGTGGTAACAGGTCAGAACCCTACAGTGTGGTAACAGGTCAGTACAGTGGTAACAGGTCAGAACCCTACAGAAAAAAACAGGTCAGAACCCTACAGTGTGGTAACAGGTCAGAACCCTACAGTGTGGTAACAGGTCAGAACCCTACAGTGGTAACAGGTCAGAACCCTACAGTGTGGTAACGGGTCAGAACCCTACAGTGGTAACGGGTCAGAACCCTACAGTGGTAACAGGTCAGAACCATTAATGAACCAATGACAGTTACAAAACCCAAGGACTCTGCAAGGAGACACGTAAATAACAAAATGTTAAAAAGCCCTGGTTTTAAAATGCGCACGTTATGTGATCAACATGTATTTTAATATAGTGCTCTAGTCCCCCTCCCACGGCCTGCAGCCCTCCTCTGTGTGCGGTATTAAACAGGTACCAGGAACCTGCAACCAACGGCAACAAAGGTGGGGGCAGAAAATACAACATATTAATTTAATTATTCAGAAACGTATTTACGGTTGCTGGGCGGGCTGCGGCGGAGGCCCTCCTGGTGAGAGGTGTGTCATGTTTGTGATACAGGAGCAGCGGGAGGCCTGGCCACGATAGGCATCAAACAATTAAAAAAGACGTAGGGGAGGAGGAGGGAGGAGGAGGAGGAGGAGGAGAGCTGGGGAAGTGCTGCTGGAGATGCAATACATATTAATGAGTCCCAGCATGGTGTGTTGCTTTGCTCGGAAACCCCGACACCATGGGGGAGGGAGGGGAAGGTTGGCGGGGGAGGGAGGGGAAGGCTGGTGGAGAAGAGGGGAGAGAGGGGTAGTTTATTTTTTTTACTTAACTAGACGGCCTATCCCGGGCCAAACCCTCCCCTAACCCGGACGACGCCGGGCCGAATTGTGAGGCCGACCTATGGGTCCTCCGATCACAGGCCGGTTGTGATACAGCCCGGGATCGAACCAGGGTCTGTAGTGACGCCTCTAGCACTGAGATGTAGTGCCTCACACCGCTGCGCCACTCGGGAGCCCGATGTACAGAGACATATGGTCAACCAAGGGCAGGCCTCTAGAGGGGGGGCATTGTAAGAGGAAGTGTGCTATTAGCTAGGAGAAGACCAAGCCTTTTTAGGTGGGCTACAGTAGTTAAAATACAAGCTGTGGTTGGAGGACACAGGCCTGTCCAGGCCCAGGAAGTACTGAGATCAGGCCAGTCCAGACCCAGGTAGTACTGAGATCAGGCCAGTCCAGACCCAGGAAGTACTGAGATCAGGCCAGTCCAGACCCAGGAAGTACTGAGATCAGGCCTGTCCAGACCCAGGAAGTACTGAGATCAGGCCGGTCCAGGCCCAGGAAGTACTGAGATCAGGCCGGTCCAGGAAGTACTGAGATCAGGCCGGTCCAGACCCAGGAAGTACTGAGATCAGGCCAGGCCAGTCCAGTGTCCAGACGATGAGGTCAGGAACCTGACAGTGTGAGTGTGAGTGTGTAACCTACCTGACAGGGTTGCTGGTGAGGGAGACACGGAGAGAGTCCAGACAGGCCATGAGGCGTTCATCAGTCACCCCTGACTTTAACTCCCCCAGGAACTCCTGAGGGGAAATCTGATGACTGCTACACACACTGCCCTGGGGGAGAGGAGAGGAGAGGAGACACACATTAATACAGGAGTTTCAAAGAACACACAGGAGAGAGGAGGGGAGGGAGAGGAGAGGAGAGGAGAGGAGAGGAGACACACATTAATACAGGAGTTTCAAAGAACACACAGGAGAGAGGAGGGGAGGGAGAGGAGAGGAGAGGAGAGGAGAGGAGAGGAGAGGAGAGGAGAGGAGAGGAGAGGAGAGGAGAGGAGAGGAGAGAAGAGAAGAGAAGAGAAGAGAAGAAGAGGAGACGAGGAGACGAGAGAGAGGAGAGGAGACGAGAGAGAGGAGACGAGAGAGACGAGAGAGAGGGAGAGGAGACGAGAGAGAGGAGGGAAGAGAAGGAGAAGAGAGGAGAGGAGAGAAGAGAAGAGGAGAGGAGAGAGGAGAAGAGGAGGAGAGAGAGAGGAGGGAGGAGGGAGGGAGAGAGGAGAGGGAGGAGAGAAGAGAGAGAGGAGAGAAGGGAGGAGAGAGGGGAGAAGGGAGGGAGGACAGAGGAGAGGAGAGAAGGGAGGAGAGAGGGGAGAAGGGAGGGAGGACAGAGGAGAGGAGAGGATGAGAGGGGAGAGGAAGAGGAAGAGGAAGAGGAAGAGGGAGAGGAGAGGAGAGGAGAGGAGAGGAGAGGAGAGGAGAGGAGAGGAGAGGAGAGGAGAGGAGAGGAGACACACACATTAATACAGGAGTTTCAAAGAACACACAGAAAAGAACAAACAGACAGAGACAAACCCACACATCTACAAAAACTACTCAAATTAAACCCACACTTACAAACACCCCAAAAAAACTATTCATACAAAACATTTTTTAGCTGTTAACTACTACTGAAACCCTGTCCTGTTAGCTGTTAACTACTGAAACCCTGTCCTGTTAGCTGTTAACTACTACTGAAACCCTGTCCTGTTAGCTGTTAACTACTGAAACCCTGTCCTGTTAGCTGTTAACTACTGAAACCCTGTCCTGTTAGCTGTTAACTACTGAAACCCTGTCCTGTTAGCTGTTAACTACTGAAACCCTGTCCTGTTAGCAGGTAACTACTGAAACCCTGTCCTGTTAGCTGTTAACTACTGAAACCCTGTCCTGTTAGCAGTTAACTACTGAAACCCTGTCCTGTTAACAGTTAACTACTGAAACCCTGTCCTGTTAGCCGTTAACTACTGAAACCCTGTCCTGTTAGCCGTTAACTACTGAAACCCTGTCCTGTTAGCTGTTAACTACTGAAACCCTGTCCTGTTAGCTGTTAACTACTGAAACCCTGTCCTGTTAGCTGTTAACTACTGAAACCCTGTCCTGTTAGCAGTTAACTACTACTGAAACCCTGTCCTGTTAGCAGTTAACTACTGAAACCCTGTCCTGTTAGCAGTTAACTACTGAAACCCTGTCCTGTTAGCAGTTAACTACTGAAACCCTGTCCTGTTAGCAGTTAACTACTGAAACCCTGTCCTGTTAGCCGTTAACTACTGAAACCCTGTCCTGTTAGCTGTTAACTACTGAAACCCTGTCCTGTTAGCTGTTAACTACTGAAACCCTGTCCTGTTAGCAGTTAACTACTGAAACCCTGTCCTGTTAGCAGTTAACTACTGAAACCCTGTCCTGTTAGCCGTTAACTACTGAAACCCTGTCCTGTTAGCTGTTAACTACTGAAACCCTGTCCTGTTAGCAGTTAACTACTGAAACCCTGTCCTGTTAGCTGTTAACTACTGAAACCCTGTCCTGTTAGCAGTTAACTACTACTGAAACCCTGTCTTGTTAGCAGTTAACTACTACTGAAACCCTGTCTTGTTAACAGTTAACTACTATTGAAACCCTGTCCTGTTAGCAGTTAACTACTACTGAAACCCTGTCCTGTTAGCAGTTAACTACTACTGAAACCCTGTCCTGTTAGCAGTTAGCTACTGAAACCCTGTCCTGTTAGCAGTTAGCTACTGAAACCCTGTCCTGTTAGCAGTTAACTACTGAAACCCTGTTCTGTTAGCAGTTAACTACTGAAACTCTGTCCTGTTAGCAGTTAACTACTGAAACCCTGTCCTGTTAGCAGTTAACTACTATTGAAACCCTGTCCTGTTAGCCGTTAACGACTACTGAAACCCTGTCCTGTTAGCAGTTAACTACTACTGAAACCCTGTCCTGTTAGCAGTTAACTACTGAAACCCTGTCCTGTTAGCAGTTAACTACTACTGAAACCCTGTCCTGTTAGCAGTTAACTACTACTGAAACCCTGTCCTGTTAGCAGTTAACTACTGAAACCCTGTCCTGTTAGCAGTTAACTACTGAAACCCTGTCTTGTTAACAGTTAACTACTACTGAAACCCTGTCCTGTTAGCAGTTAACTACTACTGAAACCCTGTCCTGTTAGCAGTTAACTACTGAAACCCTGTCCTGTTAGCAGTTAACTACTGAAACCCTGTCCTGTTAGCAGTTAACTACTGAAACCCTGTCCTGTTAGCAGTTAACTACTGAAACCCTGTCCTGTTAGCTGTTAACTACTGAAACCCTGTCCTGTTAGCAGTTAACTACTGAAACCCTGTCCTGTTAGCTGTTAACTACTGAAACCCTGTCCTGTTAGCAGTTAACTACTGAAACCCTGTCCTGTTAGCTGTTAACTACTGAAACCCTGTCCTGTTAGCAGTTAACTAATGAAACCCTGTTCTGTTAGCAGTTAACTACTGAAACTCTGTCCTGTTAGCAGTTAACTACTGAAACCCTGTCCTGTTAGCAGTTAACTACTATTGAAACCCTGTCCTGTTAGCCGTTAACGACTACTGAAACCCTGTCCTGTTAGCAGTTAACTACTACTGAAACCCTGTCCTGTTAGCAGTTAACTACTACTGAAACTCTGTCCTGTTAGCAGTTAACTACTACTGAAACCCTGTCCTGTTAGCCGTTAACTACTACTGAAACCCTGTCCTGTTAGCAGTTAACTACTGAACCCTGTCCTGTTAGCCGTTAACTACTACTGAAACCCTGTCCTGTTAGCAGTTAACTACTACTGAAACCCTGTCCTGTTAGCAGTTAACTACTACTGAAACTCTGTCCTGTTAGCCGTTAACTACTACTGAAACCCTGTCCTGTTAGCCGTTAACTACTACTGAAACACTGTCCAGTTAGCCGTTAACTACTACTGAAACACTGTCCAGTTAGCAGTTAACTACTGAAACCCTGTCCTGTTAGCCGTTAACTACTGAAACCCTGTCCTGTTAGCCGTTAACTACTACTGAAACCATGTCCTGTTAGCAGTTAACTACTACTGAAACCCTGTCCTGTTAGCAGTTAACTACTACTGAAACCCTGTCCTGTTAGCCGTTAACTACTACTGAAACCCTGTCCAGTTAGCAGTTAACTACTGAAACCATGTCCAGTTAGCAGTTAACTACTGAAACCCTGTCCTGTTAGCAGTTAACTACTGAACCCTGTCCTGTTAGCCGTTAACTACTACTGAAACCCTGTCCTGTTAGCCGTTAACTACTACTGAAACCCTGTCCAGTTAGCAGTTAACTACTGAAACCCTGTCCTGTTAGCCGTTAACTACTACTGAAACCCTGTCGTGTTAGCAGTTAACTACTACTAAAACCCTGTCCAGTTAGCAGTTAACTACTACTGAAACCCTGTCCTGTTAGCCGTTAACTACTACTGAAACCCTGTCCTGTTAACAGTTAACTACTACTGAAACCCTGTCCTGTTAGCAGTTAACTACTGAAACCCTGTCCTGTTAGCAGTTAACTACTACTGAAACCCTGTCCTGTTAGCAGTTAACTACTACTGAAACCATGTCCAGTTAGCTGTTAGAAACTACTGAAACCCTGTCCAGCTAAAACTACTGAAACCCTGTCCAGTTAGCTGCTCGAAACTACTGAAACCCTGTCCTGTTAGCAGTTAACTACTGAAACCCTGTCCTGTTAGCAGTTAACTACTGAAACCCTGTCCTGTAAACAGTTAACTACTGAAACCCTGTCCTGTTAGCCATTAAAACTACTGAAACCCTGTCCTGTTAGCCATTAAAACTACTGAAACCCTGTCCAGTTAGCTGTTAGAAACTACTGAAACCCTGTCCAGCTAGAACTACTGAAACCCTGTCCAGTTAGCTGTTAGAAACTACTGAAACCCTGTCCAGCTAAAACTACTGAAATCCTGTCCAGTTAGCTGTTAGAAACTACTGAAACCCTGTCCAGCTAAAACTACTGAAACCATGTCCAGCTAAAACTACTGAAACCCTGTCCAGTTAGCAAAAACTACTGAAACCCTGTCCAGTTAGCTGTTAGAAACTACTGAAACCCTGTCCAGTAAGCTGTTAGAAACTACTGAAACCCTGTCCAGCTAAAACTACTGAAACCCTGTCCAGTTAGCTGTTAGAAACTACTGAAACCCTGTCCAGCTAAAACTACTGAAACCATGTCCAGCTAAAACTACTGAAACCCTGTCCAGTTAGCTGCTCGAAACTACTGAAACCCTGTCCAGTTAGCTGTTAGAAACTACTGAAACCCTGTCCAGTAAGCTGTTAGAAACTACTGAAACCCTGTCCAGCTAAAACTACTGAAACCCTGTCCAGTTAGCTGTTAGAAACTACTGAAACCCTGTCCTGAAACTCTGACATCCAGTTAGCAGATGCAAATTGCTGTTGTGTTCAGCAAGAGTTACTGCGTAATTAATACATTAATTTACAAAATGGGCCATTTCATATTGGAACAAAGTGGAACAAATCAGTAAGAGTTGGAACAATATCCTCCAGAACAAAAACACACTGCAAACGTTACAACCATTAGGGCCCTATAGAACCCTATTCCCCATGTAGTGCACTACTTTAGACCAGGGCCCTATAGAACCCTATTACCTATGTAGTGCACTACTTTAGACCAGAGCCCTATAGAACCCTATTCCCTGTGTAGTGCACTACTTTAGACCAGTGCCCTATAGAACCCTATTACCTATGTAGTGCACTACTTTAGACCAGAGCCCTATAGAACCCTATTCCCTGTGTAGTGCACTACTTTAGACCAGGGCCCTATAGAACCCTATTACCTATGTAGTGCACTACTTTAGACCAGGGCCCTATAGAACCCTATTCAGTGCACTACTTTAGACAAGGGCCCTATAGAACCCTATTACATATGTAGATATTCAGAGAGTTACTTCACAAGTTGTAGTAGGACCACCACTGGTAGGGAGTAGGGCCACCACTGGTAGGGCCACCACTGGTAGGGAGTAGGGCCACCACTGGTAGGGAGTAGGGCCACCACTGGTAGGGAGTAGGACCACCACTGGTAGGGAGTAGGACCACCACTGGTAGGGACACCACTGGTAGGGCCACCACTGGTAGGGAGTAGGGCCACCACTGGTAGGGAGTAGGGCCACCACTGGTAGGGAGTAGGACCACCACTGGTAGGGAGTAGGACCACCACTGGTAGGGAGGAGGGCCACCACTGGTAGGGAGTAGGGCCACCACTGGTAGGGAGTAGGACCACCACTGGTAGGGAGTAGGACCACCACTGGTAGGGCCACCACTGGTAGGGAGTAGGACCACCACTGGTAGGGCCACCACTGGTAGGGAGTAGGACCACCACTGGTAGGGCCACCACTGGTAGGGCCACCACTGGTAGGGCCACCACTGGTAGGGAGTAGGGCCACCACTGGTAGGGAGTAGGACCACCACTGGTAGGGAGTAGGACCACCACTGGTAGGACCACCACTGGTAGGACCACCACTGGTAGGGAGTAGGACCACCACTGGTAGGGAGTAGGACCACCACTGGTAGGGCCACCACTGGTAGGGCCACCACTGGTAGGGAGTAGGGCCACCACTGGTAGGGAGTAGGGCCACCACTGGTAGGGAGTAGGGCCACCACTGGTAGGGAGTAGGACCACCACTGGTAGGGAGTAGGACCACCACTGGTAGGGAGTAGGACCACCACTGGTAGGGAGGAGGGCCACCACTGGTAGGGAGTAGGGCCACCACTGGTAGGGAGTAGGACCACCACTGGTAGGGCCACCACTGGTAGGGAGTTGGGCCACCACTGGTAGGGCCACCACTGGTAGGGAGTAGGGCCACCACTGGTAGGGCCACCACTGGTAGGGAGTAGGGCCACCACTGGTAGGGAGTAGGACCACCCACTGGTAGGGAGTAGGGCCACCACTGGTAGGGAGTAGGGCCACCACTGGTAGGGAGTAGGGCCACCACTGGTAGGGCCACCACTGGTAGGGAGTAGGACCACCACTGGTAGGGAGTAGGGCCACCACTGGTAGGGAGTAGGGCCACCACTGGTAGGGAGTAGGACCACCACTGGTAGGGCCACCACTGGTAGGGAGTAGGACCACCACTGGTAGGGAGTAGGGCCGCCACTGGTAGGGCCACCACTGGTAGGGAGTAGGACCACCACTGGTAGGGAGTAGGACCACCACTGGTAGGGAGTAGGGCCGCCACTGGTAGGGCCACCACTGGTAGGGAGTAGGGCCACCACTGGTAGGGAGTAGGACCACCACTGGTAGGGCCACCACTGGTAGGGAGTAGGACCACCACTGGTAGGGCCACCACTGGTAGGGAGTAGGGCCACCACTGGTAGGGAGTAGGGCCACCAATGGTAGGGAGTAGGGCCACCAATGGTAGGGAGGATCTCTGTTGTGGGAGTAGAGGCGATAGCAGCTCCGTTGTGGGAGTGGAGGTCGATTGCAGCTCTGTTGTGGGAGTGGAGGTCGATAGCAGCTCTGTTGTGGGAGTGGAGGTCGATAGCAGCTCTGTTGTGGGAGTGGAGGTCGATAGCAGCTCTGTTGTGGGAGTAGAGGTCGATAGCAGCTCTGTTGTGGGAGTGGAGGTCGATAGCAGCTCTGTTGTGGGAGTGGAGGTCGATAGCAGCTCCGTTGTGTGAGTGGAGGTCGATAGCAGCTCCGTTGTGGGAGTGGAGGTCGATAGCAGCTCTGTTGTGGGAGTGGAGGTCGATAGCAGCTCTGTTGTGGGAGTGGAGGTCGATAGCAGCTCTGTTGTGGGAGTGGAGGTCGATAGCAGCTCTGTTGTGGGAGTGGAGGTCGATAGCAGCTCTGTTGTGGGAGTGGAGGTCGATAGCAGCTCTGTTGTGGGAGTGGAGATCGATAGCAGCCTGTTTCTGTTCTCTCTGATGGGAGCGTTTCTCTGAACAGACCGCTGCAGACCACGGTTTACCAGTGAGCAGAACACACTCCCAGACCTGGGCTGCAGAAGTGCTTCATAAATATATTTTAACAACGTTTTAACTTTTTACTACAGGCGTTCTCCTCTGTTGTGGCCTCCGGGTCATAAATTAACTCCGGAGGACTCGGGAGACGTAGTGCATTCCAAATGGCACCCTAATCCCTATTTTAGTACACTACTTCAGACCTGATCCTTAGAGGCTCTGATCAAAAGGAGCGCACTATATAGGGAATAGGGTGTGATTTTGGGCAGCGTCCGGGGAGTCTGGGATGGCTGGCTCTTGTCAGTGGGCAGGCAGAGAGTCTCTGAGCTTCGGCTCATAAAACAATAGGCCTTTCCCTGCACCTCCTTCCCCCTGGCCCTGATTGGAGTCTAAATCATGGAGTTGAGCTGCTCCATACTGTGTCTTCTCCCTCCCTTTTCTCACCGACAAAGAGAGAGAGAGAGAGAGAGAGAGAGAGAACGAGAGAGAGAGAACGAGAACGAGAGAGAGAACGAGAGAGAGAGAGAACGAGAGAGAGAGAACGAGAACGAGAGAGAGAACGAGAGAGAGAACAAGAGCGAGAGAGAGAACAAGAGCGAGAGAGAGAACGAGAGAGAGAGAACGAGAGAGAGAGAACGAGAGAGAGAGAACGAGAGAGAGAGAACGAGAGAGAGAGAACGAGAGAGAGAGAACGAGAGAGAGAGAACGAGAGAGAGAGAACGAGAGAGAGAGAGAGAGAACGAGAGAGAGAGAGAACGAGAGAGAGAGAGAGAGAACGAGAGAGAGAGAGAACGAGAGAGAGAGAGAGAGAACGAGAGAGAGAGAGAGAGAACGAGAGAGAGAGAAGGAGAGAACGAGAGAGAGAGAGAAGGAGAGAGAGAGAGAGAGAACGAGAGAGAGAGAGAGAGAACGAGAGAGAGAGAGAGAGAACGAGAGAGAGAGAGAGAGAGAGAACGAGAGAGAGAGAGAGAACGAGAGAGAGAGAGAGAACGAGAGAGAGAGAGAGAGAGAGAGAGAACGAGAGAGAGAGAGAGAACGAGAGAGAGAGAGAAACGAGAGAGAGAGAGAGAACGAGAGAGAGAGAGAGAACGAGAGAGAGAGAGAGAGAGAGAGAACGAGAGAGAGAGAGAGAACGAGAGAGAGAGAGAGAACGAGAGAGAGAGAGAGAACGAGAGAGAACGAGAGAGAGAGAGAGAACGAGAGAGAGAGAGAGAACTAGAGAGAGAGAGAGAGAACGAGAGAGAGAGAGAGAGAGAGAGAGAGAGAACGAGAGAGAGAGAGAGAGAGAGAACGAGAGAGAGAGAGAACGAGAGAGAGAGAGAGAACGAGAGAGAGAGAGAGAACGAGAGAACGAGAGAGAGAGAACGAGAGAGAGAGAACGAGAGAGAGAGAACGAGAGAGAGAGAACGAGAGAGAGAGAGAACGAGAGAGAGAGAACGAGAGAGAGAGAACGAGAGAGAGAGAACGAGAGAGAGAGAACGAGAGAGAGAACGAGAGAGAGAACGAGAGAGAGAGAACGAGAGAGAGAGAGAGAGAGAACGAGAAGAGAGAACGAGAGAGAGAACGAGAGAGAGAACGAGAGAGAGAGAACGAGAGAGAGAGAACGAGAGAGAGAATGAGCGAGAGAGAGCGAGAGACGGACAGAGCGAGAGACGGACAGAGCGAGAGACGGACAGAGCGAGAGACGGACAGAGCGAGAGACGGACAGAGCGAGAGACACTCTGCATACAGAATTCTGCAAAAATATCCTCTGTGCTCAACGTAAAACACCAAATAATGCCTGCAGAGCAGAATAAGGACTATTGCTGCTAATGATCAAAATCCAGAAAATAGCAATTAAATTCTACAACCACCTAAAAGGAAGTGATTCCCAAAACTTCCATTACAAAGCCATCCCCTACAGAGAGATGAACCTGGAGTGTCGTCCTCCTATGGACCATATGATGTATGTATTGTCCAGATGGGAATCTGGGGTGTTTTCTGTCCTCAGAACAGAGAGAAACCTGCGGTGAGATATAATATAATGATTCTGCTGTTGTTGTTGTTGTTGTTGTGAGAAGTTCAGTTCCACGTTTTTAAACCATTCCTGGTTGCTTAATTAGTCTCAACGCCGTAAAATCAATTCAGAATTCAATCATCTCCCACTGCCGACCATACAGCCCCTGGAAAAGCATGCAGAAGGCACATCAGGGGGAATCAGGTAAATGTCAGACCTGCTCAGGGAATTGATGGGACATTTAAAGGACAGGTCAGACAGTAGAGGCCCTAAAACACTACAACCCCCTCCCCTAATATACTACAACCCCCTACCCCTAATATACTACAACCCCCTACCCCTAATATACTACAACCCCCTACCCCTAATATACTACAACCCCCCACCCCTAAAACACTACAACCCCTCCCCTAATATACTACAACCCCCACCCCTAAAACACTACAACCCCTCCCCTAATATACTACAACCCCTACCCCTAAAACACTACAACCCCTCCCTAATATACTACAACCCCTCCCCTAATATACTACAACCCCTACCCCTAAAACACTACAACCCCTCCCCTAATATACTACAACCCCTACCCCTAAAACACTACAACCCCTACCCCTAAAACACTACAACCCCCACCCTAATATACTACAACCCCCACCCCTAATATACTACAACCCCTACCCCTAAAACACTACAACCCCCACCCCTAAAACACTACAACCCCCACCCTAATATACTACAACCCCCACCCCTAATATACTACAACCCTCCCCTAATATACTACAACCCCTACCCCTAAAACACTACAACCCCTCCCCTAATATACTACAACCCCTACCCCTAAAACACTACAACCCCTACCCCTAATATACTACAACACCCTCCCCTAAAACACTACAACCCCTCCCCTAATATACCAACCCCCACCCCTAATATACTACAACCCCTACCCCTAAAACACTACAACCCTCCCTAATATACTACAACCCCCACCCCTAAAACACTACAACCCCTCCCCTAATATACTACAACCCCCCACCCCTAATATACTACAACCCCTACCCCTAAAACACTACAACCCCTACCCTAATATACTACAACCCCTACCCCTAAAACACTACAACCCCCTCCCCTAATATACTACAACCCCCACCCCTAATATACTACAACCCCTACCCCTAATATACTACAACCCCTACCCTAATATACTACAACCCCCACCCCTAAAACACTACAACCCTCCCCTAATATACTACAACCCCTCCCTAAAACACTACAACCCCTACCCCTAATATACTACAACCCCCTCCCCTAATATACTACAACCCTCCCTAAAACACTACAACCCCCACCCCTAAAACACTACAACCCCTCCCTAATATACTACAACCCCCACCCCTAAAACACTACAACCCCTACCCCTAAAACACTACAACCCCTACCCCTAAAACACTACAACCCCTACCCCTAATATACTACAACCCCTCCCCTAATATACTACAACCCCTACCCCTAATATACTACAACCCCTACCCCTAAAACACTACAACCCCCACCCCTAATATACTACAACCCCCACCCCTAATATACTACAACCCCCACCCCTAATATACTACAACCCCTACCCCTAATATACTACAACCCCCACCCCTAATATACTACAACCCCCACCCCTAATATACTACAACCCCTACCCCTAAAACACTACAACCCCTACCCCTAATATACTACAACCCCCACCCCTAATATACTACAACCCTACCCCTAATATACTACAACCCCTACCCCTAATATACTACAACCCCCACCCCTAATATACTACAACCCCCTAATATACTACAACCCCCCCTAAAACACTACAACCCCCACCCCTAATATACTACAACCCCCACCCCTAATATACTACAACCCCCACCCCTAATATACTACAACCCCTCCCTAATATACTACAACCCCCACCCCTAATATACTACAACCCCTACCCCTAAAAACACTACAACCCCACCCCTAAAACACTACAACCCCCTACCCCTAAAACACTACAACCCCCACCCCTAATATACTACAACCCCCCACCCCTAATATACTACAACCCCCACCCCTAAAACACTACAACCCCCCACCCCTAATATACTACAACCCTCCCCTAATATACTACAACCCCTACCCCTAATATACTACAACCCCCCACCCCTAATATACTACAACCCCTACCCCTAAAACACTACAACCCCTACCCCTAATATACTACAACCCCTCCCCTAATATACTACAACCCCTACCCCTAAAACACTACAACCCCTACCCCTAATATACTACAACCCCTACCCTAAAACACTACAACCCCCTACCCCTAAAACACTACAACCCCCACCCCTAATATACTACAACCCCTACCCCTAAAACACTACAACCCCTACCCCTAAAACACTACAACCCCCACCCCTAATATACTACAACCCCTACCCCTAAAACACTACAACCCCTACCCCTAAAACACTACAACCTCCTACCCCTAATATACTACAACCCCTACCCCTAATATACTACAACCCCCACCCCTAAACACTACAACCCCTACCCCTAAAACACTACAACCCCTACCCCTAATACACTACAACCCCCACCCCTAATATACTACAACCCCCACCCAGTCTCTTCCTCCCCTAATATACTACAACCCCCACCCAGTCTCTTCCTCCCCTAATATACTACAACCCCACCCAGTCTCTTCCTCCCCTAATATACTACAACCCCCCACCCAGTCTCTTCCTCCCTAATATACTACAACCCCACCCAGTCTCTTCCTCCCCTAATATACTACAACCCCCCACCCAGTCTCTTCCTCCCTAATATACTACAACCCCCACCCAGTCTCTTCCTCCCTAATATACTACAACCCCCCACCCAGTCTCTTCCTCCCCTAATATACTACAACCCCCCACCCAGTCTCTTCCTCCCCTAATATACTACAACCCCCACCCAGTCTCTTCCTCCCCTAATATACTACAACCCCCACCCAGTCTCTTCCTCCCTAATATACTACAACCCCCACCCAGTCTCTTCCTCCCCTAATATACTACAACCCCCACCCAGTCTCTTCCCTCCCCTAATATACTACAACCCCCACCCAGTCTCTTCTTCCTCCCTAATATACTACAACCCCCACCAGCCCCTTCCCTCCTAATATACTACAACCCCTACCCTAATATACTACAACCCCTACCCCTAATATACTACAACCCCCCACCCAGTCTCCTTCCTCCCTAATATACTACAACCCCCCACCCAACTCTTTCCTCCCTAATATACTACAACCCCCACCCAGTCTCTTCCCTCCCCTAATATACTACAACCCCCACCCAGTCTCTTCCTCCCCTAATATACTACAACCCCCCACCCAGTCTCTTCCTCCCTAATATACTACAACCCCCCACCCAGTCTCTTCCTCCTCCCCTAATATACTACAACCCCCACCCAGTCTCTTCCTCCCTAATATACTACAACCCCCACCCCGTCTCTTCCTCCCCTCCCCTAATATACTACAACCCCCACCCCTAATATACTACAACCCCCACCCCTAATACACTACAACCCCCCACCCCTAATATACTACAACCCCACCCAGTCTCTTCCTCCCCTAATATACTACAACCCCCACCCAGTCTCTTCCTCCCTAATATACTACAACCCCCCACCCAGTCTCTTCCTCCCCTAATATACTACAACCCCCCACCCAGTCTCTTCCTCCCCTAATATACTACAACCCCCTCCCAGTCTCTTCCTCCCCTAATATACTACAACCCCCCACCCAGTCTCTTCCTCCCCTAATATACTACAACCCCCCACCCAGTCTCTTCCTCCCCTAATATACTACAACCCCCACCCAGTCTCTTCCTCCCTAATATACTACAACCCCCACCCAGTCTCTTCCTCCTCCCCTAATATACTACAACCCCCCACCCAGTCTCTTCCTCCCTAATATACTACAACCCCCCACCCAGTCTCTTCCTCCCCTAATATACTACAACCCCCACCCCTAATATACTACAACCCCAACCCGTCTCTTGGTGTTGGTCCATATTAATAACCCCCTGTAGTGTTGGTCCATATTAATAACCCCTGTAGTGTTGGTCCATATTAATAACCCCCTGTAGTGCTGGTCCATATTAATAACCCCCTGTAGTGTTGGTCCATATTAATAACCCCTGTAGTGTTTGGTCCATATTAATAACCCCTGTAGTGTTGGCCCATATTAATAACCCCTGTAGTGTTGGTCCATATTAATAACCCCTGTAGTGTTGGTCCATATTAATAACCCCTGTAGTGTTGGTCCATATTAATAACCCCTGTAGTGTTGGTCCATATTAATAACCCCTGTAGTGTTGGTCCATATTAATAACCCCTGTAGTGTTGGTCCATATTAATAACCCCCTGTAGTGTTGGTCCATATTAATAACCCCTGTAGTGTTGGTCCATATTAATAACCCCTGTAGTGTTGGTCCATATTAATAACCCTGTAGTGTTGGTCCATATTAATAACCCTGTAGTGTTGGCCCATATTAATAACCCTGTAGTGTTGGTCCATATTAATAACCCCCTGTAGTGTTGGTCCATATTAATAACCCCTGTAGTGTTGGTCCATTAATAACCCCTGTAGTGTTGGTCCATATTAATAACCCCTGTAGTGTTGGTCCATATTAATAACCCCTGTAGTGTTGGTCCGTATTAATAACCCCTGGTAGTGTTGGTCCATATTAATAACCCCTGTAGTGTTGGTCCATATTAATAACCCCTGTAGTGTTGGTCCATATTAATAACCCCTGTAGTGTTGGTCCATATTAATAACCCCTGTAGTGTTGGTCCATATTAATAACCCCTGTAGTGTTGGTCCATATTAATAACCCCTGTAGTGTTGGTCCATATTAATAACCCCCTGTAGTGTTGGTCCATAATAACCCTGTAGTGTTATTCCAATATAACCCCTGTAGTGTTGGTCCATATTAATAACCCCTGTAGTGTTGGTCCATATTAATAACCCTGTAGTGTTGGTCATATTAATAATGGTAATAACCCCTGTAGTGTTGGTCCATATTAATAACTCCCCTGTAGTGTTGGTCCATATTAATAACCCCTGTAGTGTTGGTCCATATTAATAACCCTGTAGTGTTGGTCCATATTAATAACCCCTGTAGTGTTGGTCCATATTTAATAACCCCTGTAGTGTTGGTCCATATTAATAACCCCTGGTCCATACACAAGTGTTGGTCCATATTTAACCCCCTGCAGTGTTGGTCCATATTAATAACCCTGTAGTGTTGGTCCATATTAATAACCCCCTGTAGTGTTGGTCCATATTAATAACCCCTGTAGTGTTGGTCCGTATTAATAACCCCTGTAGTGTTGGTCCATATTAATAACCCCTGTAGTGTTGGTCCATATTAATAACCCCTGTAGTGTTGGTCCATATTAATAACCCCTGTAGTGTTGGTCCATATTAATAACCCCTGTAGTGTTGGTCCATATTAATAACCCCCCTGTAGTGTTGGTCCATATTAATAACCCCCTGTAGTGTTGGTCCATATTAATAACCCCTGTAGTGTTGGTCCATATTAATAACCCCTGTAGTGTTGGTCCATATTTAATAACCCCTGTAGTGTTGGTCCATATTAATAACCCCCCTGTAGTGTTGGTCCATATTAATAACCCCTGTAGTGTTGGTCCATATTAATAACCCCCTGTAGTGTTGGTCCATATTAATAACCCCTGTAGTGTTGGTCCATATTAATAACCCCTGTAGTGTTGGTCCATATTAATAACCCCTGTAGTGTTGGTCCATATTAATAACCCCTGTAGTGTTGGTCCATATTAATAACCCCTGTAGTGTTGGTCCATATTAATAACCCCTGTAGTGTTGGTCCATATTAATAACCCTGTAGTGTTGGTCCATATTAATAACCCCTGTAGTGTTGGTCCATATTAATAACCCCCTGTAGTGTTGGTCCATATTAATAACCCCTGTAGTGTTGGTCCATATTAATAACCCTGTAGTGTTGGTCCAATAACCCCTGTAGTGTTGGTCCATATTAATAACCCCTGTAGTGTTGGTCCATATTAATAACCCTGTAGTGTTGGTCCATATTAATACCCCTGTAGTGTTGGTCCATATTAATAACCCCCCTGTAGTGTTGGTCCATATTAATAACCCCTGTAGTGTTGGTCCATATTAATAACCCCCATGTAGTGTTGGTCCATATTAATAACCTGTAGTGTTGGTCCTGTAGTGTTGGTCCATATTAATAACCCCTGTAGTGTTGGTCCATATTAACCCCTGTAGTGTTGGTCTAACCCCTGTAGTGTTGGTCCATATTAATACCCCCTGTAGTGTTGGTCCATATTAATAACCCCTGTAGTGTTGGTCCATATTAATAACCCCCCTGTAGTGTTGGTCCATATTAATAACACTCAACCCTGCAGGGGAGCACAGCAGAGAGTAAGGGTGTCCAGTCTTTTCTCTCTCTCAGCCCCCCCTCTCTCTCTCTCAGCCCCATCCTCTCTCTCAGCCCCCGTCTCTCTCTCTCAGCCCCCGTCTCTCTCTCAGCCCCAGTCTCTCTCTCTCAGCCCCAGTCTCTCTCTTCAGCCCCCGTGTCTCTCTTCATCTCTCCCGTGTCTCTCTCTCCCACCCCGTCTCTCTCTCCCACCCAGTCTCTCTCTCCCACCCAGTCTCTCTCTCCCAACCCGTGTCTCTCTCCCAACCCGTGTCTCTCTCCCAACCCGTGTCTCTCTCCCAACCCGTGTCTCTCTCCCACCCCGTGTCTCTCTCCCACCCCGTCTCTCTCTCCCACCCCGTCTCTCTCTCCCACCCAGTCTCTCTCTCCCAACCCGTGTCTCTCTCCCACCTCACCTTGTCTCTCTCTTCACCTCTCTGCCCCTCTCTCCCCGTGTCTCTCTCCTTCACTCTCACACTCAGACTCTCCATGCCAATTATTTTCCTCACGTCCCAATTTCCCCGCAGGTGTGAAGCTTGGCAGGTTGGTGTGGTACGTGCCAAAACGGCATTAACCTACGACGATTCACTCAGGAATCCCACTTCATTCTTGATGGTCCAGAAACGTGTTCTTTAATGATCAGTCGGTTGTTCGGCCCGCTGGGGAACGCGGACAGCCTGTGAAGCCGAATCCAGAGCAACAACAAAAAGTGCCTTTTGAGTGTGAGGAGAGGGTGGCCAGAAACTTCATCACAGCCCCAGGTAGGATGCCATTTGGGACACATCCTACGGGCCATGGTCAAAAGTACGGCAATATACAGGGAATTAGGAGTGTGAAACCTAAAAACAGCATAAACTACCATCGTTGCTAAGTGGGAGTAGTACAGCAGTAAGGTGAACACCGCCTGGTAAGTAAGCCCTGACGCCGCCTGGTAGGTCAGCCCTGACGCCTCCTGGTAGGTCAGCCCCGACGCAGCCTGGTAGGTAAGCCCCGACGCCTCCTGGTAGGTAAGCCCCGACGCCACCTGGTAGGTCAGCCCCGACGCCACCTGGTAGGTCAGCCCCGACGCCACCTGGTAGGTCAGCCCCGACGCCGCCTGGTAGGTAAGCCCCGACGCCGCCTGGTAGGTAAGCCCCGACGCCGCCTGGTAGGTAAGCCCCGACGCCGCCTGGTAGGTAAGCCCCGACGCCGCCTGGTAGGTAAGCCCCGACGCCGCCTGGTAGGTCAGCCCTGACGCCACCTGGTAGGTCAGCCCCGACGCCGCCTGGTAGGTAAGCCCTGACACCGCCTGGTAGGTAGCTCCAACTGTGGTAGATTGAACTGTATTGCCCTCTAGTGGTCATACACAGGACCATATCTGCATTGTGAATTCATACATCATTTAAATAGTTTTTCTTTGCCTTTAAAACATATAGGTTGGCATGTGGGACGCAGCCCATCACAGTAGGGAGCTCTGGAGTGACCTTCAGGATCGAGATAAGTCTCTTCACACCAGCAGACAGCTCGTCACAGTAGTCAGTCAGTTGGCCGGTTTGAACAAGGTCAGAAGGTTCCACGTTCTCAGGTTGAAGAGAGTTAACATCCTAACAGACATTTTCATTTGGATAACTTTTTGTTTTTGTTGATTTCAGCCATTTTCTCTCTCCCTCCCACCCCGAATCTCTCTCCCTGCCCGTTTCTCTCCCTCTCCCTCCCTGAATCTCTCCCTCTCCCTCCCTGAATCTCTCCCTCTCCCTCCCTGAATCTCTCCCTCTCCCTCCCTGAATCTCTCCCTCTCCCTCCCTGAATCTCTCCCTCTCCCTCCCTGAATCTCTCCCTCTCCCTCCCTGAATCTCTCCCTCTCCCTCCCTGAACCTCTCCCTCTCCCTCCCTGAACCTCTCTCATTCCCTCCTCTCTCTCTCCCTCCCTGAACCTCTCTCCCTCCCTGAACCTCTCTCCCTCCCTGAATCTCTCCCTCTCCCTCCGTGAACCTCTCCCTCTCCCTCCGTGAACCTCTCCCTCTCCCTCCGTGAACCTCTCCCTCTCCCTCCGTGAACCTCTCCCTCTCCCTCCGTGAACCTCTCCCTCTCCCTCCGTGAACCTCTCCCTCTCCCTCCGTGAACCTCTCCCTCCGTGAACCTCTCCCTCTCCCTCCGTGAACCTCTCCCTCTCCCTCCCTGAACCTCTCCCTCCCTCCCTGAACCTCTCCCTCCCTCCCTGAACCTCTCCCTCCCTCCCTGAACCTCTCTCTCCCTCCCTGAACCTCTCTCTCTCTCTCCCTGAACCTCTCTCTCTCCCTGAACCTCTCTCTCTCTCTCCCTGAACCTCTCTCTCTCTCTCCCTGAACCTCTCTCTCTCTCTCCCTGAACCTCTCTCTCTCCCTCCCTGAACCTCTCTCTCTCCCTCCCTGAACCTCTCTCTCTCCCTCCCTGAACCTCTCTCTCTCCCTCCCTGAACCGCTCTCTCTCCCTCCCTGAATCGCTCTCTCTCCCTCCCTGAATCGCTCTCTCACTCTTTCTCCCTGTACTGTGATTCAGCAATTTGTAGACTGGAGCCAGCCAGCATAGAGCTCAGGCATTGGAGGCTTCATGAAAGCCTCTTAAGCAGTGCATTATTGAAAGACAAAACCACGGCCCTGCAATTTTTAACATCAGAGATGAGAGAGGGGGTGGGGGGGGGGTGTCCAAAAATACAGAGCGAGAGGAAAGGATGAGAGAAGGGAGGGAGCAGTACATTATAATACCCTCTCCATCATCAGAGACAGAGTGGCACCAAGAAAACAGAACAGAGGAGAGGAGCGGAGGAGGGGAACGGAGGAGAGGGGCAGAGGAGAGGGACAGAGGAGAGGGGCAGAGGAGAGGGACAGAGGAGAGGGACGGAGGAGAGGGACGGAGGGAGAGGGACGGAGGAGGGGGCGGGAGAGGGGCGGAGGAGAGGGGCGGAGGAGAGGGGCGGAGGAGAGGGGCGGAGGAGAGGGGCGGAGGAGAGGGGCAGAGGAGAGGGGCGGAGGAGAGGGGCGGAGGAGAGGAACGGAGGAGAGGGGCGGAGGAGAGGAACGGAGGAGAGGAGCGGAGGAGGGGAACGGAGGAGAGGGGCGGAGGAGAGGGGCGGAGGAGAGGGGCGGAGGAGAGGGACGGAGGAGAGGGACGGAGGAGAGGAACGGAGGAGAGGAACGGGAGGAGAGGAACGGAGGAGAGGCACGGAGGAGAGGAGCGGAGAGAGGAACGGAGGAGAGGAACGGAGGAGAGGGGGAGGAGAGGAACGGAGGAGAGGGACGGAGGAGAGGAGCGGAGGAGAGGAGCGGAGGAGAGGAACGGAGGAGAGGAACGGAGGAGAGGAACGGAGGAGAGGGACGGAGGAGAGGGACGGAGGAGAGGGACGGAGGAGAGGGACGGAGGAGAGGAACGGAGGAGAGGAACGGAGGAGAGGAACGGAGGAGAGGAGCGAAGGAGAGGGACAGAGGAGCGGAGGAGAGGGACGGAGGAGAGGAACGGAGGAGAGGAGCGGAGGAGAGGAACGGAGGAGAGGAACGGAGGAGAGGAGCGGAGGAGAGGGACGGAGGAGAGGAACGGAGAGGGGCGGAGGAGAGGAACGGAGGAGAGGGACGGAGGAGAGGGGAGCGGAGAGGGACGGAGGAGAGGGACGGAGGAGAGGAGCGGAGAGGGACGGAGGAGAGGGACGGAGGAGAGGGACGGAGGAGAGGAACGGAGGAGAGGAACGGAGGAGAGGAACGGAGGAGAGGAACGGAGGAGAGGAACGGAGGAGAGGAACGGAGGAGAGGAACGGAGGAGAGGAGCGGAGAGGGACGGAGGAGAGGGACGGAGGATAACAGGCTCTCCATCAGCACAATGACAGCCTTCAGCGCCTTCCTCTCGGCCCGGGACCACGTCATAACTAAGAGACAGCGGCCCGGCCGTCTGACAACAGCAGGCTACATTTGGATTCCCCATGAGGCACCCTAATCCCTATGTAGTACACTACTTTAGACCAGGGTCCATAGGTAATAGGGTGCTGTTTGGGACGTATCCACACTACTTTAGACCAGGGTCCATAGGTAATAGGGTGCTGTTTGGGACGTATCCACACTACTTTAGACCAGGGTCCATAGGGTGCTGTTTGGGACGTATCCACACTACTTTAGACCAGGGCCCATAGGTAATAGGGTGCTGTTTGGGACGTATCCACACTACTTTAGACCAGGGTCCATAGGTCATAGGGTGCTGTTTGGGACGTATCCACACTACTTTAGACCAGGGTCCATAGGTAATAGGGTGCTGTTTGGGACGTATCCACACTACTTTAGACCAGGGTCCATAGGTAATAGGGTGCTGTTTGGGACGTATCCACACTACTTTAGACCAGGGTCCATAGGTAATAGTGTGCTGTTTGGGACGTATCCACACTACTTTAGACCAGGGTCAATAGGTAATAGGGTGCTGTTTGGGACGTATCTACACTACTTTAGACCAGGGTCCATAGGCCAGGGTGCTGTTTGGGACGTAACCACTACAACAGAGTTGGTTCCTTTCTCACTCTGCTAATGTCCCCAATCATGTGAATTAAAGCACCAAACTAGAAGCCTGCTTATCTGTCCGTACTCAGACTCTGGAGGGGGCTTTTATCACATCACTAGGATCATTCAGTGTCTATATTCAATTAAACATCGGACGGCGTGGGGGGAGGGGAGGGGAGGGACCTTCAGCAGGGAGGAGAAAGAGGGGAAGTGGAGGAGAGGAGAAAGAGGGGAAGTGGAGGAGAGGAGAAAGAGGGGAAGTGGAGGAGGAGAGGAGAAAGAGGGGAAGTGGAGGAGGAGAGGAGAAAGAGGGGAAGTGGAGGAGGAGAGGAGAAAGAGGGGAAGTGGATGAGGAGAGGAGAAAGAGGGGAAGTGGATGAGAGGAGAAAGAGGGGAAGTGGATGAGAGGGGAGAAAGAGGGAAGTGGAGGAGAGGAGAAAGAGGGGAAGTGGAGGAGAGGAGAAAGAGGGGAAGTGGATGAGGAGAGGAGAAAGAGGGGAAGTGGAGGAGAGGAGAAAGAGGGGAAGTGGATGAGGAGAGGAGAAAGAGGGGAAGTGGATGAGGAGAGGAGAAAGAGGGGAAGTGGATGAGAGGAGAAAGAGGGGAAGTGGATGAGAGGAGAAAGAGGGGAAGTGGATGAGAGGAGAAAGAGGGGAAGTGGATGAGAGGAGAAAGAGGGGAAGTGGATGAGAGGAGAAAGAGGGGAAGTGGAGGAGAGGAGAAAGAGGGGGAAGAGGGAGGAGAGGAGAGGAGAAAGAGGGGAAGTGGAGGAGAGGAGAAAGAGGGGAAGTGGAGGAGAGGAGAAAGAGGGGAAGTGGAGGAGAGGAGAAAGAGGGGAAGTGGAGGAGAAGAGAAAGAGGGGAAGTGGTGGAGGAGAAGGAGAAAGAGGGGAAGTGGAGGAGGAGAGGAGAAAGAGGGGAAGTGGAGGAGGAGAGGAGAAAGAGGGGAAGTGGAGGAGGAGAGGAGAAAGAGGGGAAGTGGAGGAGAGGAGAAAGAAGGGAAGTGGAGGAGAGGAGAAAGAAGGGAAGTGGAGGAGAGGAGAAAGAAGGGAAGTGGAGGAGAGGAGAAAGAGGGGAAGTGGAGGAGAGGAGAAAGAGGGGAAGTGGAGGGGAGAGGAGAAAGAGGGAAGTGGAGGAGAGAGAAGGGGGAGGAGGAGAGGAGAAAGAGGGGAAGTGGAGGAGGAGAGGGAGAAAGAGGGAAGTGGAGGAGGAGAGGAGAAAGAGGGGAAGTGGAGGAGGAGAGGAGAAAGAGGGGAAGTGGAGGAGAGGAGAAAGAAGGGAAGTGGAGGAGAGGAGAAAGAAGGGAAGGAGAGAGAGAAAGAAGGGAAGTGGAGGAGAGGAGAAAGAAGGGAGGAGAGGAGAAAGAAGGGAAGAGGAGAAAGAGAGGGAGAAAGAAAAGGGAAGTGGGAGGAGAGGAGAAAGAGGGGAAGTGGGAGGAAGAGAAAGAGGGGAAGGGAGGAGAGGAGAAAGAGGGAAGTGGAGGAGGAGAGGAGAAAGAAGGGAAGGGGAGGAGGAGGAGAGAAAGAGGGGAAGTGGAGGAGAGGAGAAAGAAGGGAAGGGAGGAGAGGAGAAAGAGGGGAAGTGGAGGAGGAGAGGAGAAAGAGGGGAAGTGGAGGAGGAGAGGAGAAAGAGGGGAAGTGGAGGAGGAGAGGAGAAAGGGGAAGGGGGAGAGGAGAAAGAGGGGAAGTGGAGGAGAGAGAAAGAGGGGAAGTGGAGGAGAGGAGAAAGAGGGAAGTGGAGGGGAGGAGAAAGAGGGGAAGTGGAGGGAGGAGAGGAGAAAGAGGGGAAGTGGAGGAGAGGAGAAAGAGGGAAGTGGAGGAGAGGGAGGGAGAGGGGAGAAAGAGGGGAAGTGGAGGAGGAGAGGAGAAAGAGGGGGGAAGAGGGAGGGGGAGGAGAGGAGAAAGAGGGGAAGTGGGAGGAGAGAAAGAGGAAGGAGGAGAAAGAGAGGGGGAAGGAGAGGAGAAAGAGGGAAGTGGATGAGAGGAGAAAGAGGAGATGAGAGGAGAAAGAGGGGAAGATGAGAGGAGAAAGAGGGGAGGAGAGGAGAAAGAGGGGAAGTGAGAGGATGAAGGAGAGGGAGAAAGAGGGGAAGTGGATGAGAAAGAGGAGAAAGAGGAAGTGGAGGAGAGGAGAAAGAGGTGGAGGAGAGAAAGAGAAAGAGGGGAAGGAGAGGAGAAAGAGGGAAGTGGATGAGAGGAGAAAGAAGGAAAGGAGGGAGAAAGAGGGGAAGTGGGAGGAGAGGAGAAAGAGGGGAAGTGGAGAGGAGGAGGAGAGGAGAAAGAGGGGAAGTGGAGAAAGAGGGGAAGAGGAGAAGAGGGGAAGAGGAGGAGGAGAAAGAGGGGAAGTGGAGGAGGAGGAAGTGGAGGAGGAGAGAGAAGAGGGAAAGAGGGGAAGTGGAGGAGGAGGGGAGAAAGAGGGGAAGTGGAGGGGGAGGAGAAAAGAGAAAGAGGAAAGAGGGGAAGTGGAGGAGAGGAGAAAGAGGGGAAGTGAGGAGAAGAGAAAGAGGGGAAGGGGAAGTGGAGGAGAGAGGGGAGAAAGAAAGGGGAAGTGGATGAGGAGAAGAGAAAGAGGGGAAGTGGATGAGAGGAGAAAGAGGGGAAGTGGATGAGAGGAGAAAGAGGGATGAGAGGAGTGGAGGAGGAGAGGAAAGGGAAGTGGGAGGAGAGGAGAAAGAAAGAAGGGAAGTGGAGGAGAGGAGAAAGAAGGGAGTGGAGAAAGAAGAAGGGGGTGGGAGGAGAGGAGAAAGAGGGGAAGTGGAGGAGAGGAGAAAGAGGGGAAGTTATGGAGGAGAGAGGAGAAAGAGGGGAAGTGAGGGAGAGGAGAGGAGAAAGAGAGGAGAAAGAAAGAGGGGAAGTGCATGAGAGAAAGAGGGGAAAAGAGGGAAAAGGGGAAGTGAGAGGAGAAAGAAAAAGGGGAAGTGGAGGAGAGGAGAAAGAGGGGAAGTGGAGGAGAGGAGAAAGAGAAAGAAAGAGGGGAAGTGGAGAGAGGAGAAAGAAGGAAGTGGAGGAGAGGAGAAAGAGGGGGAAGTGGAGGAGGGAGAGGAGAAAGAGGGGAAGTGGAGGAGGAGAGGAGAAAGAGGGGAAGGAGGAGAAAGAGGGGAAGTGGAGGAGAGGAGAGGGGAAGTGGAGGAGGGAGAGAGAAAGGAGAGGGAAAAGGGGAAGTGGAGGGGAGAGAAAGAGGGGAAGTGGAGGAGAGGAGAAAGAGGGGAAGTGGAGGAGAGGAGAAAGAGGAAGTGGAGGAGAGGAGAAAAGAGGGGAAGGAGGAGAGGAGAAAGAGAAGGGAGGAGAGGAGAAAGAGGGAAGTGGAGGGAGAGGAGAAAGAGGGGAAGTGGAGGAGAGAAAGAGGGAAGGAGGAGAGGAGAAAGAGGGGAAGTGGAGGGGAGGAGAGGGAGAAAGAGGGAAGTGGAGGAGAGGAGAGGGAGAAAGAGGGGAAGTGGAGGAGAGGAGAGGAGAAGAGGGGAAGTGGAGGAGGGAGGAGAAAGAGGGAAGTGGAGGAGAGGAGAAAGAG
>NW_027040434.1:30408-39714 GCF_034236695.1 Oncorhynchus nerka
TTCCTCTCACAGGATAGAGATCAGTGATTTAAAACACCAAAATGAAGTAAAAACAGACGAACCGTGTGGCGACCCGGACAATTACTGCTCACCTCAAATGGCCGAAAGACAACAGCTTCTATCAAACCACACTATGGCTATTGGATTAGACTATTTTATAAACATAGCAGTTACTCTATTACACGTTTGACCCGCGGCTAAATTAAAATGTTCAATTTCCCCGCTGTAGTGAAGACCACCATGTAATCAGCGACAGGAGTCGACGTCACCCTTGACAAGGAGCTGGAGGCAGTAAAGGCATTTAAACAGGTGTAGTAGACCTGAATACAGCAGGTGTAGTAGACCTGGATACAACACAGTAGACCTGAATACAACAGGTGTAGTGAACCTGAATACAACAGGTGTAAGTAGACCTGAATACAGCAGGTGTAGTAGACCTGAATACAACAGGTGTAGTAGACCTGAATACAGCAGGTGTAAAGTAGACCTGAATACAACAGGTGTAGTAGACCTGAATACAACAGGTGTAGTAGACCTGAATACAGCAGGTGTAGTAGACCTGAATACAGGTGTAAGTAGACCTGGATACAACTAGTGTAGTAGACCTGAATACAACAGGTGTAGTAGACCTGAATACAACAGGTGTAAGTAGACCTGAATACAACAGGTGTAGTAGACCTGATACAACAGGTGTAGTAGACCTGAATACAGCAGGTGTAGTAGACCTGAATACAACAGAGTGTAGTAGACCTGAATACAACTTAGGTGTAGTAGACCTGAATACAACAGGTGTAGTAGACCTGAATACAACAGGTGTAGTAGACCTGAATACAACACGTGTAGTAGACCTGGATACAACTATATATATACAGTAGAGTGGCTATCTACAGTAGAGAGGCTATATACAGTAGAGAGGCTATATACAGTAGAGTGGCTATATACAGCAGAGAGGTTATATACAGTAGAGAGGTTATATACAGTAGAGAGGTTATATACAGTAGAGAGGCTATATACAGTAGAGAGGCTATATACAGTAGAGAGGCTATATACAGCAGAGAGGTTATATACAGTAGAGAGGTTATATACAGTAGAGAGGTTATATACAGTAGAGAGGTTATATACAGTAGAAGGTTATATACAGTAAAAAGAAGGCTATATACAGTAGAGAGGCTATATACAGTAGAGAGGCTATATACAGTAGCTATATACAGTAGAGAGGTTATATACAGTAGAGGCTATATACAGTAGAGAGGTTATATACAGTAGAGAGGTTATATACAGTAGAGAGGTTATATACAGTAGAGGCTATATACAGCAGAGAGGTTATATACAGTAGAGAGGTTATATACAGTAGAGAGGCTATATACAGTAGAGAGGCTATATACAGTAGAGAGGCTATATACAGTAGAGGGGTTATATACAGTAGAGGGGCTATCTACAGTAGAGAGGTTATATACAGTAGAGAGGTTATATACAGTAGAGGGGCTATATACAGTAGAGAGGCTATATACAGTAGAGAGGCTATAAAAGTAGCCAGGCTACATACAGACACCGGTTGGTCAGGCTGATTGAGGTAGTATGTACATGTAGATTTATGGATTTACCTTGCTTCAAAGTCGCCTATAGCCAAACCAGACAATGTAACCAGTAGCCTATAGCCAAAACCCCACCATATCGTGGAGCAATCATTGTATAGAGACATTGCAACAAGTAGCCTCATATTAACATATCATGCTAGTTGATGACAATCCTAGTCATATTAGCATCCCACGCTAGTTGATGATAATCCTAGTCAAATTAGCATCCCACGCTAGTTGATGATAATTATAGGTCATATTAGCATCCCATGCTAGTTGATGATAATCCTAGTCAAATTAGCATCCCATGCTAGTTGATGATAATCCTAGTCAAATTAGCATCCCATGCTAGTTGATGATAATCCTAGTCAAATTAGCATCCCATGCTAGTTGATGATAATCCTAGTCAAATTAGCATCCCATGCTAGTTGATGATAATCCTAGTCAAATTAGCATCCCATGCTAGTTGATGATAATCCTAGTCATATTAGCATCCCACGCTAGTTGATGATAATTATAGGTCATATTAGCATCCCATGCTAGTTGATGATAATCCTAGTCATATTAGCATCCCACGCTAGTTGATGATAATCCTAGTCATATTAGCATCCCATGCTAGTTGATGATAATCCTAGTCAAATTAGCATCCCATGCTAGTTGATGATAATCCTAGTCATATTAGCATCCCACGCTAGTTGATGATAATTATAGGTCATATTAGCATCCCATGCTAGTTGATGATAATCCTAGTCATATTAGCATCCCACGCTAGTTGATGATAATCCTAGTCATATTAGCATCCCATGCTAGTTGATGATAATCCTAGTAATCCTAGTCATATTAGCATCCCGTGCTAGTTGATGATAATCCTAGTAGTCCTAGTCATATTAGCATCCCGTGCTAGTTGATGATAATCCTAGTCATATTAGCATCCCACGCTAGTTGATGATAATCCTAGTCATATTAGCATCCCACGCTAGTTGATGATAATCCTAGTCATATTAGCATCCCACGCTAGTTGATGATAATTATAGGTCATATTAGCATCCCACGCTAGTTGATGATAATCCTAGTCATATTAGCATCCCATGCTAGTTGATGATAATCCTAGTCAAATTAGCATCCCATGCTAGTTGATGATAATCCTAGTCATATTAGCATCCCGTGCTAGTTGATGATAATCCTAGTAATCCTAGTCATATTAGCATCCCGTGCTAGTTGATGATAATCCTAGTAGTCCTAGTCATATTAGCATCCCACGCTAGTTGATGATAATCCTAGTAGTCCTAGTCATATTAGCATCCCGTGCTAGTTGATGATAATCCTAGTAGTCCTAGTCATATTAGCATCCCGTGCTAGTTGATGATAATCCTAGTCATATTAGCATCCCACGCTAGTTGATGACAATCCTAGTCATATTAGCATCCCACGCTAGTTGATGACAATCCTAGTCATATTAGCATCCCGTGCTAGTTGATGATAATCCTAGTAGTCCTAGTCATATTAGCATCCCACGCTAGTTGATGACAATCCTAGTCATATTAGCATCCCACGCTAGTTGATGATAATCCTAGTCATATTAGCATCCCGTGCTAGTTGATGATAATCCTAGTCATATTAGCATCCCACGCTAGTTGATGATAATCCTAGTCATATTAGCATCCCACGCTAGTTGATGACAATCCTAGTAATCCTAGTCATATTAGCATCCCGTGCTAGTTGATGATAATCCTAGTAGTCCTAGTCATATTAGCATCCCACGCTAGTTGATGACAATCCTAGTAATCCTAGTCATATTAGCATCCCATGCTAGTTGATGATAATCCTAGTAATCCTAGTCATATTAGCATCCCATGCTAGTTGATGATAATCCTAGTAGTCCTAGTCATATTAGCATCCCGTGCTAGTTGATGACAATCCTAGTCATATTAGCATCCCGTGCTAGTTGATGACAATCCTAGTCATATTAGCATCCCATGCTAGTTGATGATAATCCTAGTAGTCCTAGTCATATTAGCATCCCGTGCTAGTTGATGACAATCCTAGTCATATTAGCATCCCATGCTAGTTGATGATAATCCTAGTCATATTAGCATCCCACGCTAGTTGATGATAATTCTAGGTCATATTAGCATCCCACGCTAGCTGTTGCATCTATGGATCTTCCCTCTCAATTTCAAATGGATATTTTCATCATTGATCGACAGAGGCCAGTGATTTTGCCGTTCGCTACTCGAGTTTTGTTAACTGAGGAAAAGTTAACGTGGGATGATTATTTCTGAAATGTTGTGAAATGAGGATTGGTATTCGGTAAAGAAGGACGCAACAGCGTTTAACTACCACAAAACCTAAATGTGATCTGTGTCATTCTGAGCACCGTGGGTGGACGCCCTAATCAGGTTACGGGTTCAGTACATTATTCAAAATGTCCGGGGCCACATTTTCCTCACAGAAACCCCGGTGTGTGTCTGTCTGTCTGTGGGTGTGGTGTGGAGTTACCTGGGACTTGAAGGCAAGTAGCTCTGCCTGCAATTCATTGATCTTCTCTTCACTCTTAAGCAGCTGAGCCTGAGCCTCCTGTCGACCCAGGTACTCCTCGTCAAACTGGAGACAGAGACAGAGAGAGAGAGAGAGAGAGAGAGAGAGAGAGAGAGAGAGAGACAAAGAGAGATAGAGAGAGACAGAGAGGGACAGAGAGAGAGACAGAGAGAGACAGAGAGAGACAGAGAGAGACAGAGAGAGACAGAGAAAGAGAGAGAAAGAGAGAGAGAGATACATATATATATATAGAGAGAGACGTATATATATATAGAGAGAGAGGAGGGAGACAGAGACACAGAGAGGAGCGAGAGAGAAAGACAGAAAGGAGTGAGAGAGAGAGACAGAGAGGAGCGAGAGAGAGAGACAGAGAGGAGCGAGAGAGAGAGACACATATATATAGAGAGAGAGAGAGGAGGGAGACAGAGAGAGACATACAGAGAGACAGAGAGAGACAGAGAGGAGCGAGAGAGAAAGACAGAGAGGAGCGAGAGAGAAAGACAGAGAGACAGAGAGGAGCGAGAGAGAGAGACAGAGAGGAGCGAGAGAGAGAGAGAGAGAGAGAGACAGAGAGGAGCGAGAGAGAAAGACAGAGAGGAGCGAGAGAGAAAGACAGAGAGGAGCGAGAGAGAGACAGAGAGGAGCGAGAGAGAGAGAGAGAGACAGAGAGGAGCGAGAGAGAAAGACAGAGAGGAGCGAGAGAGAAAGACAGAGAGGAGCGAGAGAGAGAGAGCGAGAGACAGAGAGCGAGAGAGCGAGAGAGAGAGCGAGACAGAGAGGAGGGAGAGAGCGAGACAGAGAGAGAGAGAGAGAAAGAGATCGAAGGAGAAGTAGAGAACAGAGAGAGTGATAGAAGTGGGAGACAGAGGGGGAGAGAGAGGCAAAGCACACAAAACTCAGTCCCTTCGTTGGGGAAAAGACGGTGTGTTTAGTTGAACGTGGGTTCTAGCTCTAGTCTCGCTGTTCTTTAAGTCGTTGAATGTTCTCCTCGCTTCCCAATGTATATGTTTAGGAGGCAAGGAAAAAGGACGCAAGGAATGACTTGAGATTCACCCGGTCTCTCTACCTATCTCTGTTGTGTTGATGTGTTGCACCTCACACACACACACACAGACACACACACAGACACACACAGACACACACACAGACACACACACAGACACACACACAGACACACACACACGGATCACATTCCCACCAGGCAGTCTGTATCCCCTGCTGTTCAGACAGAGGTTCATTAAATCAGACCAGACTAGACTCTCCTCAATACTCCAGTCACATCACATTTGTCACAAGCTCTTCCTACAACAGGTGTAGACTAACAGGCTGACCACCACGCCGCCAGCATCGCGTGTGAACAGCGCTGCAAAATAAATTTAGAAATCTATATTATTCAATTATTGCAGCCGGCGTCTGCGTGCCAAGGGCTAAAAAGTCAGTTCTATTGGTGACACAGATCACGCTGCAAGTCCCGCCTCTCCCATCTCCTCATTGGTTAAACCGGCGTGGGAGACTGAAAGACGAACGAGGTCGGTGGCGGTAATGCACCTCATTTATGAAAGTTGCTAATCGCAATATAAAGTCAAGAGAAGAAAAGGCCTGGAAGGAAAGACGATTCGGTCGACCGGTTTATGTGGATTAATTGTCTGTGGACCCGTGCATTTCAGGTAAAACAACAAACTCAATGTTTATATCCCAGGACAAATTAGCTAGCAACAGCAAGCTAACTCGCTAAATTGCCATAAATGTTAAATTATTTTCGACCTGTCCCCAAATTCATATAATTGGTTCAGTTTGTTTTGATATTTTATCCTGGGTTACAGCCCAGTTACTGGCCCAATGCTGGGACAGATATAGTGTGTGTGTGTGTGTGTTAATGTGCATCTAGAATCCTCTCTCAGCAACAACATGAACTTTGACCCTGGAGGAACTTTGACCCTGGGGAACTAACGGTTCAGTGTGTGTTAATGTGCATCTAGAATCCTCTCAGCAACATGAACTTTGACCCTGGAGGAGGTGGGAACCAACGGTTCAGTGTGTGTTAATGTGCATCTGAAAATCTCTCAGCAACATGAACTTTTGACCCTGGTGGAGGTGGGAACTAACGGTGCAGTGTGTGTTAATGTGCATCTAGAATCCTCTCTCAGCAACATGAACTTTGACCCTGGTGGAGGTGGAACCAACGGTGCAGTGTGTGTTAATGTTATCAGAATCTCTCTCAGCAACATGAACTTTGACCCTGGTGGGAGGTGGAACTAACGGTGCAGTGTGTGTTAATGTGCATCTAGAATCCCTTCTCTCAGCAACATGAACTTTGACCCCTGGTGGAGGTGGGAACTAACGGTGCAGTGTGTGTTAATGTGCATCTAGAATCCTCTCTCAGCAACATGAACTTTGACGGTGCAGTGAACTAACTGTGCAGTGTATATTTAGAACCTTCAGAACTTTGCCAAGTCAGTAGCTCTCAGCCTCACACTCTTCTAGCTGAGCCTTGTCCACACACACGTCTGAAAACACACACACACAGTCAGAGAGACCAAAGGACACAGAGATGTATGTATTGTAGTTTTTATGTGTTTGTGTTGTGGGTGTGTGGTGGGGTGTGGTGTGGGTGTGTGTGTGTGTATGTGTGTTGTGGTGTGTGTATACTTGCCCAGGAGGACACTGAAGTCCGCGTCAGCGTTGCAGAAGCTGAAGTCTGGGTGGTCCCACTCACGATGGAGAACGATCTGAGAAAACACTCTTCTATGATCTTAAAATACTGGGGCCTGAGGAGGGTGGGGAGAGAGAAGAGAGAGAGAGAGAGGAGAAGCGATATATATAAAGATAGGAGGGCAGGGGAGATATATAGGAGAGAGAGAGATATATATAGGAGAGAGAGAGGAGAGAGAGAGAGAGAGAGAGAGAGAGAGAGAGAGAGAGAGGGGAACAGAGAGAGGAGAGGCAGGGGAGAGAGGAGAGAAGAGAGAGGGGAGAGAGAGGAGAGAGAGAGACAGAGAGAGGAGAGAGAGAGAGAGAGACAGAGGAAGAGAGAGAGAGAGAGAGAGAGAGAGCAGAGAGAGAGAGAAGAGAGAAGAGAGAGAGAGAGAGAGGAGAGACAGAGAGAGCAGAGAGAGAGAGAGAGAGAGAGAGGAGAGAGAGAGAGAGAAGAAGAGGGAGAGAGAGAGAGAGAGAGAGAGAGAGAGAGAGAGAGAGAAGAGAGACGAGAGAGAGTAGAGATGAGCAGAGAAGAGAGAGAGAGAGAGAGAGAGAGAGAGAGAGAGAGAAGAGGAGAGAGAGAGAGAGGAAGAGCAGGAGAGAGGAGAGAGAGGAGAGAGAGAGAGGAGTGAGAGAACAGTGAGAGACAGAGAGAGGCAGGGGAGAGAGGAGAGAGGGAGGTAGAAAGAGGTTAGAGATGTTAAAGTCTACAGGTAATGATTTCTCCATGTACCCAGGTGGATCTTGTAAATGAACAAGCTGTTAGCTTCCTCCTCCAAGCTGCTCCTGCTCCCAGTCACAGGGCTGATGGGGTTTAACAGGCTGATTAGATACCGGCCTGAGGGACAGGAGAGAGGAGGGGAGAGGGAGGGATAGGAGGGACACAGGTGTATTTCACAGTCTCTTCACTCAAAGAGAGAGAAAAAAGAGAGAAAGAGATAGAGACAGAAAGAGACAGAGAGATAGAGAGAGACAAAGAAAGAGAGAGATAGACAGAAAGACAGAGAGAGAGAGATAGAGAGACAGAGAGAGAGACAGAAAGACAGAGAGAGACAGAAAGACAGAGAGAGAGATAGAGAGACAGAGAGAGAGAGACAGAAAGACAGAGATAGACAGAAAGACAGAGAGAGAGAAAGAGAGAGAGAGACAGAAAGACAGAGAGAGAAAGAGAGAGAGATAGACAGAAAGACAGAGAGAGATAGACAGAAAGACAGAGAGAGAGAGATAGAGTGAGACAAAGACAGAGAGACAGAAAGACAGAGAGAGAGAATGAGAGACAGAAAGACAGAGAGAGAGAATGAGAGAGAGAGACAAAGACAGTCCATGCATCCAATCACAGCATTGTCCAGGAGTGTAAAGGTTGAAGAGACCTTTATTCTAGATAAGAACTTAACAAGGCGCGGCCACGTCTTGTTGAGGTACAACACAATTTACGGAGCTCAGACCAAAATCAATAAGCAACACCAGCCACTTCATCTGAGGACGAGAAGCTATCCAACACCTTGACACACCTTCAATACAGACACTCACCTCTCCAGATAGGAGGGAGTAGAGAGGAGGGAGGGGGTAGGGGAGGAGGGGGAGAGAGGGGGAGGAGTGGAGAGAGAGGAAGGGGGAGAGAGGGGAGGGGAGGGTGGGGAGGGAGGGGAGGGAGAGGGGGGAGGGAGGAGTAGAAGGAGGAGGGGAGGAGGAGGGGAGGAGGGGAGGAGAGGGTAAAGGAGGGAGGGGAGAGAGGAGGAGTAGAAGGGAGGGAGGGGGTGGGAAGGGGAGTGGGGAGTAGGGAGGAGAGGGAGGGTAGAGAGGAGGGAGGGTAGAGGAGGGGAAGGAGGGAAGGAGGGAGAGGGAGGGAGGGGGAGAGAGAGGAAGGGGGGTAGAGAGGGGAGGGAGAGGGAGTAGAAGGGGGAGAGGAGGGAGGAGGGGGTAGAGAGGGGAGGGGAGAAGGGGGTAGAGAGAGGGAGGGAGGGGAGTAGAGAGGGAAGGGAGTAGAGAGGAGGAGAGGGGTGAAGGGAGGTAGAGAGGATTAGAAGGGCAGGGAGGGGAGGTAGACAAAACCTCATTGTATAAGAGGCTGAAAATGTCCAAGTAAAGACAGAAGCAAACTTTAACAAGGAATGTTATTTTAAATCTCCTCCTCCCATCTCTTCCTCCTCCTTCCATCTCTTCTCCTCCTTCCCATCTCTTCCTCCCTCCCTTCCATCTCTTCCTCCTCCTCCCATCTTCCCTCCATCCTTCCATCTCTTCCTCCTCCTCCATCTCTTTCCTCCTTCCATCTTCCTCCTCCCATCTCTCCTTCCATCTCTCTTTCCTCCTCTCCTCCATCTCTTCCTCCTCCTCCATCTCTTCCTCCTTCCTCCATCTCTTCCTCTCCTTCCATCTTCCTCCTTCCATCTCTCTTCCTTTGCTCTCTGTAACCTCTGCCTCTCTCTACATTCTCCTCTGTTCCTTTTCCCTTTCTCATTTATTTTTTGTTCTTGTTCTTTTTCCTCTATCTTCA
>NW_027040434.1:40214-55214 GCF_034236695.1 Oncorhynchus nerka
CTCCTGGCTCCCTGTGTTCCTCAGTCCCTGGTCCCAGCAGGCCCTGGCTCCCCAGCCCCATTACAGTCCCTGATCCCAGGCAGTGACTCCCACCCCTGTGTTCCTCAGTCCCTGGTCCCAGGCAGTGTCTCCTGGCTCCCCCCCAGTCCCTGATCCCAGGCAGTGACTCCTGGCTCCCTGTTTCCTCAGTCCCTGGTCCCAGCCTCCTGGCTCCTAGCCCCAGTCCCTGGCCCAGGCAGTGTCTCCTGGCTCCCTAGCCCCCCATTACAGTCCCTGGGCCCAGGCAGTGTCTCCTGGCTCCTAGCCCCATTACAGTCCCTGGGCCCAGACAGTGTCTCCTGGCTCCCTGCCCCATTACAGTCCCCTTGCCCAGACAGTGTCTCCTGGCTCCCTGTTCTGTCCCTGGGCCCAGACAGTGTCTCCTGGCTCCCTGTGTTCCCCAGTCCTGGGCCCAGACAGTGTCTCCTGGCTCCCAGCCCCATTACAGTCCCTGGGCCCAGACAGTGTCTCCTGGCTCCCTGCCCCATTACAGTCCCTGGGCCCAGACAGTGTCTCCTGGCTCCTGCCCCATTACAGTCCCTGGGCCCAGACAGTGTCCCCTGGCTCCCTGTGTTCCCCAGTCCCTGATCCCAGCGAGTGTCTCTGGCTCCCTGTGTTCCCCAGTCCTGGTCCCAGACAGTGTCTCTGGCTCCTAGCCCATTCCCTGTGATTTCCCCAGTCCCTGAGTCCCGGGCAAAGTGTCTCCACAGCCACAGCCCCATTACAGTCCTGGTCCCAGCAGTGTCTCCTGGCTCCCTGTATTCCTACAGTCCCCCAGTCAGCTGCTGTGTCTCCTGGCTCCTGTGATTCCACAGTCCCTGATCCAACCCAGTGTCTCTGGCTCCCTGTGTTTTGTCCCTGGTCAGGCAGTGTCTCTGGCTCTGAGTCCTGGTCCCGAACTTGGTGTCTCCACAGCTCCCTGTGTTCCCAGTCTGGTCCCAGGCAGTGTCCTCCTGCTCCTGTCCCTGGTCCCAGACGGTGTCTCTGGCTTCCTGTGTTCCCCAGTCCCTGATCCCAGGCATTGTCTCCTGGCTCCTAGCCCATTACAGTCTGATCCCTTGTGTCTCTCACCAAACCCCTGTGTTCCCCAGTCCCTGGTCCCAGGCGTGTCTCCTTGCTCCTGGCCCCCAGTCCCTGGATTTGAACAGGTGTCTCCTGGCTCCCTGTGATGCAGTCCCTGAGTCCAGGCTGGTGTCTCACAGCTCCTAGCCCATGCAGTCCCTGATCCCCAGCAGTGTCCTCCCACTGGCTCTCCCTGTGTTTCCCCATCCCTGGTCCAGGCAATGTCTCCTAGCTCAGTCCTGGGGTGCAGATGGCATCTCCTGGCTCCCTGTGTTCTGTGTCTCACAGCTCCCTGTGTTCCTGATCCCTGGTCCCAGGCAGGTGTCTCCTGGCTCTGTGTTTCCCCAGTCCCTGGTCCCAGCAGGTGTCTCCTGGCTCCCTGTGTTCCCCAGTCCCTGGTCCCAGGCAGTGTCTCCTGGCTCCTGTGTTCCCAGTCCCTGGTCCCAGCAGTGTCTCTAGCTCCTGTGTTCCCCGGTCCCTGGTCCCAGGCAGTGTCTCCCTGGCTCCCTGTGTTCCCCAGTCCCTGGTCCCAGGCAGTGTCTCCTGGCTCCTAGCCCCAGTCCCTGGTCCCAGACAGTGTCTCCTGGCTCCCTGTGTTCCCAGTCCCTGGTCCCAGGCGGTGTCTCCTGGCTCCCTGTCCCTGGTCCCAGGCAGTGTCTCCCTGGCTCCCTGTGTTCCCCAGTCCCTGGTCCCAGGCAGTGTCTCCTGGTGCTCCCTGTGTTCCTGGTCCCAGACAGTGTCTCCTGGCTCCTGTGTTCCCAGTCCCTGGTCCCAGGCAGTGTCTCTGGCTCCCTGTCCCTGGTCCCAGCAGTGTCTCCTGGCTCCTGTCCCTGATCCCAGCAGTGTCTGCCCTGTGTTCCCTGAGGCAAAGTGTCTCTGGCTCCCTGTCAGCCAGTCCCAACCAGTGTCTCCTGAAAAACTCCCTGTGTTCCTAGTCCCAGCAGTGTCTCCTGGCTCCCTGCAGTGTCTCCTGGTCCCTGTGTCTCTAGCTCCTAGCCCTTGATCCCCAGCATGTCTCTGGCTCCTGTTCCCCAGTCCTGGTCCCAGCAGTGTCTCCTGGCTCCCTGTGTTTCCCTGGTCCAGCAGTGTCTCTGGCTCCCTGTGTTCCCTGTCCCTGTTCCCTGGTCCCAGCAATTATTCTCTGAACTCCTGTCTCCCTGGTCCCAGCAGTCCTGTGTTCCCCAGTCCTGATGTGCATTAGCATGTCCATGTCACGTAAACAACGATAGCTGGTGACTGTTGCTGATGTTATTTATGTTTGAGATTTAAGGCCCTGTTCTCTGATGTTGTGCTGATAATCGGCACCATAACATTGTGAACCGGTTTGTTTCGATCCAAACGGTGCCGTCCCTTCCTCTCTCTCTGTCTCACCGTTTTGATTTGGTGTTGGCTGCTCGGTGGTGGTCGTTCTGTGCGATTAGGGCCTCTGAGTGTCGGTTCTTCGAGGCTCAGGTTCAGAATAATCATCAGAGAGGATGGTTATGATTAATTTCTTCCACCTGTCATCCGAAGTCGTCTTTTTATTTTCTCAGTCAGATCTTGTAACCGTGCCAGCGCAGCATGTTCATCCGGTTCGTCTCGGGTCTTCTCGCCCCGTTTGTAAATTCCGCACGCTCTCGCTGTGTTCTCCAGGTGTGCCGGAGGCGACTGATAAGACAGCTTGGATTCAGGTGGGGGGAAAGGCGGATGAAGGGTTACGTACCATTTTGGGATTATAATTTAAATATACCAATAGAATGACATGCCCTGTTCATTCACAATTGGTTTCGTCGTTCTCTTCCCCCTCGCTCATCAACTCACCTGCCTGCTCCCCTTTCTCCCATCTGCTTCACTTCATTTATTTCATCTGTTAATGTGTGAAGTTTTAGTTTCGGTGTAGTTTAGGTTCAGTTTCGAGGCAATTATCGGAGTGGTTATCAACTGGGCATGGCACCACTGTTGGGAAAAAGAGTGGAGCAGGCCCTACTGTCTGGAGGGTGGAGTCTGGGAGGGAGGAAAACTGTCTGGAGGAGTGGAGCAGGCCCTACTGTCTGGAGGGAGTGGAGCAGGCCCTACTGTCTGGAGGAGTGGGCAGGCCCCTATTGTCTGAGGAGTGGAGCAGGCCCTACTGTCTGGAGGAGTGGAGCAGGCCCTACTGTCTGGAGGAGGAGTAGGCCCTACTGTCTGGAGGAGTGGAGCAGGCCCTACTGTCTGGAGGAGTGGAGCAGGCCTACTGTCTGGAGGAGGAGTAGAGGCAGGCCCTACTGTCTGGAGGAGGAGCCTATGTCTGGAGGAGGAGCCCTACTGTCTGGAGGAGTGGAGTGGACTGTCTGGAGGAGGAGCCTACTGTCTGGAGGAGTGGAGCAGGCCCTACTGTCTGGAGGGTGGAGTAGGCCCTACTGTCTGGAGGAGGAGTGGAGCAGGCCCTGCTGTCTGGAGGTGGGCAGGCCCTACTGTCTGGAGGAGTGGAGTAGGCCCTACTGTCTGGAGGGTGGAGCAGGCCCTACTGTCTGGAGGAGTGGAGCAGGCCCTACTGTCTGGAGGAGTGGAGCAGGCCTACTGTCTGGAGGAGGAGTGGAGCAGGCCCTACTGTCTGGAGGTGGAGCAGGCCCTACTGTCTAGAGGAGGAGCCCTACTGTCTGGAGGAGGAGTGGGCAGGCCCTACTGTCTGGAGGAGGAGCCCTACTGTCTGGAGGAGGAGTGGAGCAGGCCCTACTGTCTGGAGGAGGAGAGCAGGCCCTACTGTCTGGAGGAGGTGGAGCAGGCCCTACTGTCTGGAGGAGTGGAGCAGGCCCTACTGTCTGGAGGAGTGGAGCAGGCCCTACTGTCTGGAGGAGTGGAGCAGGCCCTACTGTCTGGAGGAGGAGTGGAGCAGGCCCTACTGTCTGGAGGAGTGGAGTAGGCCCTACTGTCTGGAGGAGTGGAGTAGGCCCTACTGTCTGGAGGAGGAGCCCTACTGTCTGGAGGAGGAGCCCTACTGTCTGGAGGAGTGGAGTAGGCCCTACTGTCTGGAGGAGGAGCCCTACTGTCTGGAGGAGTGGAGCAGGCCCTACTGTCTGGAGGAGTGGAGTAGGCCCTACTGTCTGGAGGAGGAGTGGAGCAGGCCCTACTGTCTGGAGGAGGAGTAGAGCAGGCCCTACTGTCTGGAGGAGTGGAGTAGGCCCTACTGTCTGGAGGAGTGGAGCAGGCCCTACTGTCTGGAGGAGTGGAGCAGGCCCTACTGTCTGGAGGAGTGGAGCAGGCCCTACTGTCTGGAGGAGGAGTGGAGCAGGCCCTACTGTCTGGAGGAGGAGTGGAGCAGGCCCTACTGTCTAGAGGAGGAGCCCTACTGTCTGGAGGAGGAGTGGAGCAGGCCCTACTGTCTGGAGGAGGAGCCCTACTGTCTGGAGGAGGAGTGGAGCAGGCCCTACTGTCTGGAGGAGGAGTAGAGCAGGCCCTACTGTCTGGAGGAGTGGAGCAGGCCCTACTGTCTGGAGGAGTGGAGCAGGCCCTACTGTCTGGAGGAGTGGAGCAGGCCCTACTGTCTGGAGGAGTGGAGCAGGCCCTACTGTCTGGAGGAGTGGAGCAGGCCCTACTGTCTGGAGGAGGAGTGGAGCAGGCCCTACTGTCTGGAGGAGGAGTGGAGCAGGCCCTACTGTCTGGAGGAGGAGTGGAGCAGGCCCTATTGTCTGGAGGAGGAGTGGAGCAGGCCCTACTGTCTAGAGGAGGAGCCCTACTGTCTGGAGGAGGAGTGGAGCAGGCCCTACTGTCTGGAGGAGGAGCCCTACTGTCTGGAGGAGCAGCGGAGCATGCCCTACTGTCTGGAGGAGTGGAGCTGGCCCTACTGTCTGGAGGAGGAGTGGAGCAGGCCCTACTGTCTGGAGGAGGAGCCCTACTGTCTGGAGAAGGAGTGGAGCAGGCCCTACTGTCTGGAGGAGGAGCATGCCCTACTGTCTGGAGGAGGAGCATGCCCTACTGTCTGGAGGAGGACCTACTGTCTGGAGGAGGAGCAGGCCCTACTGTCTGGAGGAGGAGCAGGCCCTACTGTCTGGAGGAGGAGCAGGCCCTACTGTCTGGAGGAGGAGCAGGCCCTACTGTCTGGAGGAGGAGCATGCCCTACTGTCTGGAGGAGGAGCAGGCCCTACTGTCTGGAGGAGGAGCAGGCCCTACTGTCTGGAGGAGGAGCATGCCCTACTGTCTGGAGGAGGAGCATGCCCTACTGTCTGGAGGAGGAGCATGCCCTACTGTCTGGAGGAGGAGCAGGCCCTACTGTCTGGAGGAGGAGCATGCCCTACTGTCTGGAGGAGGAGCAGGCCCTACTGTCTGGAGGAGGAGCATGCCCTACTGTCTGGAGGAGGAGCAGGCCCTACTGTCTGGAGGAGGAGCATGCCCTACTGTCTGGCTACTCTGGGCTTGTGGGTAACACTGACACAAGGCAGTGGCCTCATGGCTGATCCAGTGGTTTAGTGGCCTCATGGCTGATCCAGTGGTTTAGTGGCCTCATGGCTGATCCAGTGGTTTAGTGGCCTCATGGTTGATCCAGTGGTTTAGTGGCCTCATGGCTGATCCAGTGGTTTAGTGGCCTCATGGCTGATCCAGTGGTTTAGTGGCCGCTGTCTGAAGGACTCTGTCATCATCATGTCCTCCTCTAAACATGTTACATCCTGGAGAAGGAGTGGAGCCCTACTGTCTGGAGGAGGAGGCCTACTGTCCTTCCACTTCATTCAGGCCCTACTGTCTGGACAAGGAGTGAAGCCCTACTGTCTGGAGAAGGAGTGGAGCCCTACTGTCTGGAGGAGGAGCCCTACTGTCCTTCCACTTCATTCAGGCCCTACTGTCTGGAGAAGGAGTGGAGCCCTACTGTCTGGAGAAGGAGTGGAGCCCTACTGTCTGGAGGAGGAGCCCCACTGTCCTTCCACTTCATTCAGGCCCTACTGTCTGGAGAAGGAGTGGAGCCCTACTGTCTGGAGGAGGAGCCCTACTGTCTGGAGGAGGAGCCCTACTGTCCTTCCACTTCATTCAGGCCCTACTGTCTGGAGAAGGAGTGGAGCCCTACTGTCTGGAGGAGGAGCCCTACTGTCTGGAGGAGGAGCCCTACTGTCTGGAGGAGGAGCCCTACTGTCTGGAGGAGGAGCCCTACTGTCCTTCCACTTCATTCAGGCCCTACTGTCTGGAGAAGGAGTGGAGCCCTACTGTCTGGAGAAGGAGTGGAGCCCTACTGTCTGGAGGAGGAGCCCTACTGTCCTTCCACTTCATTCAGGCCCTACTGTCTGGAGAAGGAGTGGAGCCCTACTGTCTGGAGAAGGAGTGGAGCCCTACTGTCTGGAGGAGGCCCTACTGTCCTTCCACTTCATTCAGGCCCTACTGTCTGGAGAAGGAGTGGAGCCCTACTGTCTGGAGGAGGAGCCCTACTGTCTGGAGGAGGAGCCCTACTGTCTGGAGGAGGAGCCCTACTGTCTGGAGGAGGAGCCCTACTGTCTGGAGGAGGAGCCCTACTGTCTGGAGGAGCCCTACTGTCTGGAGCCCTACTGTCTGGAGGAGGAGCCCTACTGTCTGGAGGAGGAGCCCTACTGTCTGGAGGAGGGGAGCCCTACTGTCCTTCCACTTCATTCAGGCCCTACTGTCTGGAGGAGGAGCCCTACTGTCTGGAGGAGGAGCCCTACTGTCTGGAGGAGGAGCCCTACTTGTCTGGAGGAGGAGCCCTACTGTCTGGAGGAGGAGCCCTTACTGTCCTTCCACTTCATTCACCGGAGCATCAGATCTAAACATCCGAATCAGAAAGACCTCCAGTAATCTCCTCTTCCTCCTCTTCCTCTTCCTCCTCCCTCCTCCCTCCATGTACCCTGCCAGCCCCCCCTCTCCTCCCTCTCTCTCTTCTCCTCCCTCCATGTACCCTGCCAGCCCCCCTCTCTCTGCCTCTCTCTCTTCTCCTCCCTCCATGTACCCTGCCAGCCCCCCTCTCCCTCTCTCTCTCTTCTCCTCCCGCCATGTACCCTGCCAGGCTCTCTCTCTCTTCTCCTCCCTCCATGTACCCTGCCAGCCCCCACTCTCTCCCTCTCCCTCTCTCTCTCTCTTCTCCTCCCCTCCGTGTACCCTGCCAGCCCCCCACTCTCTCCCTCTCTCTCTCTTTCTCCTCCCTCCATGTACCCTGCCAGGCTCTCTTCTTCTCCTCCTCCATGTACCCTGCCAGCCCCCCCCCTCTCTCTCTCTCTCTTCTCCTCCCTCCTCCCGCCATGTACCCTGCCAGCCCCCCCACTCTCTCTCCCCTCTCCCTCTCTCTCTCTCTCCTCCTCCCTCCATGTACCCTGCCAGCCCCCCACTCTCTCTCTCTCCTCTCTCTCTCTTCTCCTCCCGCCATGTACCCTGCCAGCCCCCCACTCTCCCTCTCCCCTCTCTCTCTCTCTTCCTCCTCCTCCATGTACCCTGCCAGCCCCCCCCACTATCTCTCTCCCTCTCTCTCTCTTCTCCTCCCTCCATGTACCCTGCCAGCCCCCCCACTCTCTCTCTCCTCTCTCTCTCTTCTCCTCCCTCCATGTACCCTGCCAGGCTCTCTTCTTCTCCTCCCTCCACATACCCTGCCAGGCTCTCTCTCTCGTCTCCGCCTCCCTCCTCCTCCCTCCACGTTCCCTGCCAGGCCCTGTCTCTCTCCTCCTCCTCCCTCCACATACCCTGCCAGGCTCTCTTCTCCTCCTCCCTCCACGTTCCCTGCCAGGCCCTGTCTCTCTCCTCCTCCTCCCTCCATGTACCCTGCCAGGCTCTCTCCTCCTCCTCCCTCCACGTTCCCTGCCAGGCTCTCTCCTCCTCCTCCCTCCACGTTCCCTGCCAGGCCCTGTCTCTCTCCTCCTCCTCCCTCCACGTTCCCTGCCAGGCCCTGTCTCTCTCCTCCTCCTCCCTCCACGTTCCCTGCCAGGCCCTGTCTCTCTCCTCCTCCTCCCTCCATGTTCCCTGCCAGGCCCTGTCTCTCTCCTCCTCCTCCCTCCACGTTCCCTGCCAGGCTCTCTCTCTCTCGTCTCCGCCTCCCTCCTCCTCCCTCCATGTACCCTGCCAGGCTCTCTTCTCCTCCTCCCTCCACGTTCCCTGCCAGGCCCTGTCTCTCTCCTCCTCCCTCCACGTTCCCTGCCAGGCCCTGTCTCTCTCCTCCTCCTCCCTCCATGTACCCTGCCAGGCTCTCTTCTCCTCCTCCCTCCATGTTCCCTGCCAGGCTCTCTTCTCCTCCTCCTCCACGTTCCTGCCAGGCCCTGTCTCTCTCCTCCTCCTCCTCCATGTTCCCTGCCAGGCCCTGTCTCTCTCCTCCTCCTCCCTCCATGTTCCCTGCCAGGCCCTGTCTCTCTCCTCCTCCTCCCTCCATGTTCCCTGCCAGGCCCTGTCTCTCTCTCCTCCTCCCTCCATGTTCCCTGCCAGGCCCTGTCTCTCTCCTCCTCCTCCCTCCATGTACCCTGCCAGGCTCTCTTCTCCTCCTCCCTCCACGTTCCCTGCCAGGCCCTGTCTCTCTCCTCCTCCTCCCTCCACGTTCCCTGCCAGGCCCTGTCTCTCTCCTCCTCCTCCCTCCATGTACCCTGCCAGGCCCTGTCTCTCTCCTCCTCCTCCCTCCATGTTCCCTGCCAGGCCCTGTCTCTCTCCTCCTCCTCCTCCATGTTCCCTACCAGGCCCTGTCTCTCTCCTCCTCCTCCCTCCACGTTCCCTGCCAGGCCCTGTCTCTCCGTTCCTTCTACCTCAACAGTGAATGGATAGATGAGTTCACTGGCCCCTTTACCCTGGACTGGCCCCTTTACCCTGGACTGGCCCTATCTCCTCTGCCTCTACTTCACTTCTTCTCCTTCACCAGCGAACAGACAGATGTTTATTCATGCAGGGTTGACACTACCTCTCAGCGTTCACCAGGCCCCTGTCCCTCTTCACGTCCTTCCTCCTCCGTCTCCCTCGCTTCCCTTTCTCTCCTCCACCAGAATAACGGACAGATTAGTTTATTCATGCAGGGTTGACACTGTCTCTCTCTCCTCCACCAGAATAACGGACAGATTAGTTTATTCATGCAGGGTTGACACTGTCTCTCTCTCCTCCACCAGAATAACGGACAGATTAGTTTATTCATGCAGGGTTGACACTGTCTCTCTCTCCGGCGTTGTTCGTGCGGCGCGTCGACAGTCTTCTCTGTGTTCACCAGCTGTGCCATAGCCAAGCACTCAGCATAGATAATGCTGTTGTCAGCTTGCTGCACTTCACTTGGTATTTGTATCGAGAGGAGGCACGGCAGCTCTCTGCCGGTGGAGGCACGGCTCTCTGCCGGTGGAGGGCGCGCGCTCTCTCTGCCGGTGGAGGCGCGGCTCTCTGCCGGTGGAGGCGCGGCGGCTCTCTGCCGGTGGAGGCGCGGCGGCTCTCTGCCGGTGGAGGCGCGGCGGCTCTCTGCCGGTGGAGCGCGCGGCTCTCTGCCGGTGGAGGCGCGGCTCTCTGCCCTGGAGGACTGGCGCGCTCTCTGCCCCTGGAGGGACTGCTCTCTGCCCCTGGAGGGACTGCACCTCTCTGCCCCTGGAGGGACTGCAGCTCTCTGCCCCTGGAGGGACTGCAGCTCTCTGCCCGTGGAGGCACTGCAGCTCTCTGCCCCTGGAGGCACTGCAGGTCTCTGCCCCTGGAGGGACTGCAGCTCTCTGCCCCTGGAGGGACTGCAGCTCTCTGCCCCTGGAGGGACTGCAGCTCTCTGCCCCTGGAGGCACGGCAGCTCTCTGCCCCTGGAGGGACTGCAGCTCTCTGCCCCTGGAGGGACTGCAGCTCTCTGCCCCTGGAGGGACGGCAGCTCTCTGCCCCTGGAGGCACGGCAGCTCTCTGCCCCTGGAGGCACGGCAGCCTGTTAACCTCTTAGTCCGCCCCATCCCGCATGCGGTATCGTTACTACAGCCTCAAGCTCATTAGCATAATGCAACGTTAGCGATTTTTAAAAATCGCAAATGAAACGAAATAAATATGCCTGTTCTCAAGCTTATCCTTTTCTTAACAATCCTGTCGTCTCAGATTTTCAAAATATGCTTTAGAACCAGAGAAAATCACAAATTTGTGTAAGAGTGGTGATAGCTAGCTTAGCGTTAGCATTAGCATTTAGCACGCAACATATTCACAAAAACCAGCCAAGGAATCAAATAAAATAATTTACCTTTGAAGAACTTCAGATGTTTCAATGAGGAGACTCTCAGTTACATAGCAGATGTCCAGTTTTTCCTGAAAGATTCTTGTGTAGGACACATCGTTCCCTTTTGTTACTATGCATATGGCTACCGAAACTAACCGAAAATTCAGTCACCTACATGTCGAACGTTTTCCGAATTAACTCCATAATATCGACTGAAACATGGAAAACGTTGTTTGAATCAATCCTGAAGGTGGTTTGTCATATTTCTCTCCGTTGAAAGCACCGTCCTTGTAGCCTGGTTTGTTCTGAGATTTGAATGGAAAAATACCGGGACCTGACTTTTGCGCACCAATTGGCACGCAGACACCTAGCGGGACACCTGGTAAATGTAGTCTCTTATGGTCAATCTTCCAATGATATGCCTACAAATACGTCACAATGCTGCAGAGACCTTGGGAAACAAGAGAAAGAGTCCGTTGATTCCTGTCGCATTCACAGCCATATAAGGCGATCATGGAAAACGTAGCCTCAGAAATCCTGTGCATTTCCTGGTCGGTCATACATCTTGGTTTTGCCCGAAACATTTGTTCTAAGGGACTCACAGTGAAAATCTTTGCATTTCTGGAAACGTAAGACTGTCTTCTTTCCAAAGCTATCAATTCCAAGCATATTCGAGCATCTTTTCGTGACAAAATATTGCGCTTAAAACGGGCACGTCTTTTTTATCAAAAAAATGAAATACTGCCCCTATAGGACTAACAGGTTAAGGGCTGAAGGAGATGTTTTGTGGTCGAGAGCCTCTGGAAGTGTGGTCGTCGTGTAGAAGAGTTGACTTTTTGAAATCGTAAAGGCTGAACAGTCAATTAGCAGTCTACAAATTAGTGTGTGTGTGTGTGTGTGTGTGTGTGTGTGTGTGTGTGAACACCTACTGGATGATGGAATATAATAGAAGTTTTTCGTGGAACGATGTCAGCTGAAAATGTCCCAATTCGTGGGCCGATATGTAAACACAAATGATACTGGTCTGTTCTGTTATGTTCTGCCCGTCACACACACAGAAACACACACACACACAGAGCGAGACGCACACACAGAGAGACACACACACACACACACACACACACACATAGACACACACTCAGAGAGAGAGACACACACACACTCAGAGAGAGAGACACACACACACACACACAGAGAGAGAGAGAAACACACACACACACACACTCAGAGAGAGAGACACACACACAGAGAGACACACACACACACACACACACAGAGAGCGAGACACACACTCAGAGAGAGACACACACCCACACACACACACACACACAGAGAGCGAGACACACACTCAGAGACACACACACACACAGAGACACACACTCAGAGAGACACACACACACACACACACAGAGAGAGCGATACACAGACTCAGAGAGAGAGACACACACACACTCAGAGAGAGCGAGACACACTCAGAGAGAGACACACACACACACACACAGAGAGCGAGACACACACACACAGAGCGAGACACACACTCAGAGAGACACACACACACACACAGAGAGAGCGAGACACACTCAGAGCGAGACACACACACACTCAGAGAGAGCGAGACACACTCAGAGAGAGACACACACACACAGAGAGCGAGACACACACACACAGAGAGCGAGACACAGAAGGGGCCGTCAGCACTTTACTTGTGAGTTGAGATGAAAGTTAGAGTGTGTTTCTTTAATGTATCCCTCTGCCTGACATTAGTGATGGGGATTGTTCTGGTTCCTTTGGGAGGGCAGAGCAGGCCAGGCTGTGTGTTAGAGAAGGGTGTCACACCGTGTGTGTGTGTGTTAGAGAGAGCTGTCACTCTGCATTGCTGTCACACAGTCTGGCACGAAGACCCGAGAGAGGGGCTGCCCTGTCCTGGCCTGGAGGGAGGGAGGACATGACTTTCACACCCCATCAAACATCTCCCCCTGCTAGAGCGCCTGTATGACTCTCTTCTCATGCTTTTCATTTAGTTGCTGTCCTCCACTGAAACAACCGCTCTCTGGAACGGAGACCCAGTGGTCTGATTTCACCAAAGTGGTGTTGCTAAGTAACGAGGTGTCCGAGCAGTGCCCTCTGTTAGGGAACGTTCTGACCCAGTGACACACGGAACACCCGTTAATCTGTTTCCCGCCGTCGTCCAATAAGATTCACGCGTACGCTGTCTGATGTGTCGAGTTGCTAGGCAGAATAATATAATTTAGGTCAGCCATTTATTGTGTCGCTATATCAGCCTTGTCTTGTGTGTTTTATCAACCGCCGACCTCGTTGTGACCTGATCTGCGGAACAGATATGACAGCTGGTTACACAAAGGAAAAGGGGCGGGGTTTGAGTGAAAGAGCGGGAAGACTGAGGAACAAAGGGAGAAGCTGTGCTAATCGTAAATACAGTATCTTATGCATTCTAAATTACCGTCCATTTGGAAAAGGAAAATACAATAAATATTTACTCTGAGCTGCGCTTCAGTAGGTTGGTGGTAGATGGAAGACCGTGTTGCCAAACCGAGTCCTCTGTCCTTTGAAGAATGTCTCTGGTTGTCAATTGGATACGTTGTAGTAACGTCGTTGTGTGATAGATGGGATACTCTGTCTGTTCCTTCCTAACCTGCGTTTGCAGCTGAGGTCGCTAACTCAACGGCTAGGAGGTATCACTTCTGTCGTGAATAAGAGTTCAAAGTGCATACCATTCGCAACCAAAGCTCATGCTGATGTTTGCTTCGTTCTGAGGTTATTATCTGAACCACTCTAACATCGGACCGTCGTCCTCACATCATCGGAACAGAAAGTTATGTTGCGGGCTTTGTATAGGAAGGGAGAAAAGGGGTGTGTGTCATAGTTTACGTGAATGGCCAGCTGAGGGCTCTGTGATTCTTGCGTAAAAGACAGAGGTAGTCATTTTTCCTCTCGCTCCTACTGTAACACACTACTGTACTGATACTGACTCCAGTATCTCTTATCAACTCTCTCCTCTGACTCCAGTATCTCTTATCAACTCTCTCCCCTGACTCCAGTATCCCTTATCAACTCTCTCCCCTGACTCCAGTATCTCTTATCAACTCTCTCCTCTCCCCTGACTCCAGTATCTCTTATCAACTCTCTCCTCTCCCCTGACTCCAGTATCTCTTATCAACTCTCTCCTCTCCCCTGACTCCAGTATCTCTTATCAACTCTCTCCTCTCCCCTGACTCCAGTATCTCTTATCAACTCTCTCCTCTCCCCTGACTCCAGTATCTCTTATCAACTCTCTCCTCTCCACTGACTCCAGTATCTCTTATCAACTCTCTCCTCTCCCCTGACTCCAGTATCTCTTATCAACTCTCTCCCCTGACTCCAGTATCTCTTATCAACTCTCTCCCCTGACTCACCAAGACACACACACACACACACACCAAGACACACACCAAGACACACACCAAGACACACACACCAAGACACACACACCAAGACACACACACCAAGACACACACACCAAGACACACACACACACACCAAGACACACACACACACACCAAGACACACACACCAAGACACACACCATCTCTTATCAACTCTCTCCTCTCCCCTGACTCCAGTATCTATTATCAACTCTCTCCCCTGACTCCAGTATCTCTTATCAACTCTCTCCTCTCCCCTGACTCCAGTATCTCTTATCAACTCTCTCCTCTCCCCTGACTCCAGTATCTCTTATCAACTCTCTCCTCTCCCCTGACTCCAGTATCTCTTATCAACTCTCTCCTCTCCACTGACTCCAGTATCTCTTATCAACTCTCTCCTCTCCACTGACTCCAGTATCTCTTATCAACTCTCTCCTCTCCCCTGACTCCAGTATCTCTTATCAACTCTCTCCCCTGACTCCAGTATCTCTTATCAACTCTCTCCCCTGACTCCAGTATCTCTTATCAACTCTCTCCTCTCCCTGACTCCAGTATCTCTTATCAACTCTCTCCTCTCCCCTGACTCCAGTATCTCTTATCAACTCTCTCCCCTGACTCCAGTATCTCTTATCAACTCTCTCCCCTGACTCCAGTATCTCTTATCAACTCTCTCCTCTCCCCTGACTCCAGTATCTCTTATCAACTCTCTCCTCTCCCCTGACTCCAGTATCTCTTATCAACTCTCTCCCCTGACTCCAGTATCTCTTATCAACTCTCTCCTCTCCCCTGACTCCAGTATCTCTTATCAACTCTCTCCTCTCCCCTGACTCCAGTATCTCTTATCAACTCTCTCCTCTCCCCTGACTCCAGTATCTCTTATCAACTCTCTCCTCTCCCCTGACTCCAGTATCTCTTATCAACTCTCTCCCCTGACTCCAGTATCTCTTATCAACTCTCTCCCCTGACTCCAGTATCTCTTATCAACTCTCTCCCCTGACTCCAATATCTCTTATCAACTCTCTCCCCTGTCTCCAGTATCTCTTATCAACTCTCTCCTCTCCCCTGACTCCAGTATCTCTTATCAACTCTCTCCCCTGACTCCAGTATCTCTTATCAACTCTCTCCCCTGACTCCAGTATCTCTTATCAACTCTCTCCTCTCCCCTGACTCCAGTATCTCTTATCAACTCTCTCCCCTGACTCCAGTATCTCTTATCAACTCTCTCCTCTCCCCTGACTCAGTATCTCTTATCAACTCTCTCCCCTGACTCCAGTATCTCTTATCAACTCTCTCCTCTCCCCTGACTCAGTATCTCTTATCAACTCTCTCCCCTGACTCCAGTATCTCTTATCAACTCTCTCCTCTCCCCTGACTCCAGTATCCCTTATCAACTCTCTC
>NW_027040434.1:62714-75214 GCF_034236695.1 Oncorhynchus nerka
GGCTGGCTGGCTGGCTAACCATGGGATTTCTGGATTGAGACAAACAGGCCTCTGGTGCCTGATAATAGTTAGTTGTGTAGTAGTTGTGTTTGTAGATGTTACAGGAACCAGACTGTAGTTCCTGGGAAATATTTGGGCACCAGATACATTTCCTCTGTGAGCGAAAATCCCATAACGGGGTGTGTCATCGCGTCTCAATTAGCTTTTCTAATTTAAGTCAGCCAACTGTCTTTCCTACACGTTGCCTTTGTTACTACTGCAATTGTTAGTATCATGCTGTTGTTTAGCTAAGGCCTGATCACCCCTGGGTATTAAGTGTTGTCTAGCTAAGGCCTGATCACCCCTGGGTATTAAGTGTTGTCTAGCTAAGGCCTGATCACCCCTGGGTATTAAGTGTTGTCTAGCTAAGGCCTGATCACCCCTGGGTATTAAGTGTTGTTTACCTAAGGCCTGATCTCCCCTGAGTACTAAGTGTTGTCTAGCTAAGGCCTGATCACCCCTGGGTATTAAGTGTTGTTTACCTAAGGCCTGATCTCCCCTGGGTATTAAGTGTTGTCTAGCTAAGGCCTGATCACCCCTGGGTATTAAGTGTTGTTTACCTAAGGCCTGATCACCCCTGGGTATTAAGTGTTGTCTAGCTAAGGCCTGATCACCCCTGGGTATTAAGTGTTGTTTACCTAAGGCCTGATCACCCCTGGGTATTAAGTGTTGTTTACCTAAGGCCTGATGGTATTGGTCAGATACACATGGTTAGCAGATGTTATTGATCACATGGTTAGCAGATGTTATTGGTTACATACACATGGTTAGCAGATGTTATTGATCACATACACATGGTTAGCAGATGTTATTGATCACATACACATGGTTAGCAGATGTTATTGGTCAGATACACATGGTTAGCAGATGTTATTGGTCACATGGTTAGCAGATGTTATTGATCACATACACATGGTTAGCAGATGTTATTGATCACATACACATGGTTAGCAGATGTTATTGGTCAGATACACATGGTTAGCAGATGTTATTGGTCACATGGTTAGCAGATGTTATTGATCACATACACATGGTTAGCAGATGTTATTGATCACATACACATGGTTAGCAGATGTTATTGATCACATACACATGGTTAGCAGATGTTATTGGTCAGATACACATGGTTAGCAGATGTTATTGGTCAGATACACATGGTTAGCAGATGTTATTGGTCACATGGTTAGCAGATGTTATTGGTCACATATACATGGTTAGCAGATGTTATTGATCACATACACATGGTTAGCAGATGTTATTGATCACATACACATGGTTAGCAGATGTTATTGATCACATACACATGGTTAGCAGATGTTATTGGTCACATGGTTAGCAGATGTTATTGATCACATACACATGGTTAGCAGATGTTATTGATCACATACACCTGGTTAGCAGATGTTATTGATCACATACACCTGGTTAGCAGATGTTATTGATCACATAGACATGGTTAGCAGATGTTATTGGTCACATACTCATGGTTAGCAGATGTTATTGGTCACATATACATGGTTAGCAGATGTTATTGATCACATACACATGGTTAGCAGATGTTATTGGTCACATACTCATGGTTAGCAGATGTTATTGATCACATATACATGGTTAGCAGATGTTATTGATCACATACACATGGTTAGCAGATGTTATTGATCACATACACATGGTTAGCAGATGTTATTGATCACATACACATGGTTAGCAGATGTTATTGGTCACATACACATGGTTAGCAGATGTTATTGATCACATACACATGGTTAGCAGATGTTATTGATCACATACACATGGTTATCAGATGTTATTGATCACATACACATGGTTAGCAGATGTTATTGGTCATATACACATGGTTAGCAGATGTTAATGGTCACATACACATGGTTAGCAGATGTTATTGATCACATACACATGGTTAGCAGATGTTATTGGTCACATGGTTAGCAGATGTTATTGATCACATACACATGGTTAGCAGATGTTATTGATCACATACACATGGTTAGCAGATGTTATTGGTCACATGGTTAGCAGATGTTATTGGTCACATGGTTAGCAGATGTTATTGATCACATACACATGGTTAGCAGATGTTATTGATCACATACACATGGTTAGCAGATGTTATTGATCACATACACATGGTTAGCAGATGTTATTGGTCATATACACATGGTTAGCAGATGTTAATGGTCACATACACATGGTTAGCAGATGTTATTGATCACATACACATGGTTAGCAGATGTTATTGGTCACATGGTTAGCAGATGTTATTGATCACATACACATGGTTAGCAGATGTTATTGATCACATACACATGGTTAGCAGATGTTATTGGTCACATGGTTAGCAGATGTTATTGATCACATACACATGGTTAGCAGATGTTATTGATCACATGGTTAGCAGATGTTATTGATCACATACACATGGTTAGCAGATGTTATTGATCACATGGTTAGCAGATGTTATTGGTCACATACACATGGTTAGCAGATGTTAATGCGAGTGTAGTGAAATGCTTGTGCTTCTAGTTCCAACAGTGCAGTAATATCTAACAAGTAACATAACACTTTACAACTCATTTTACAACTGATTTTACAACTACCTTTTTCTTTTAAAGAAAATTATATGAATATGTACATAAAAATATATGAATGAGCGATGGCCTTAACGGCATAGGCAAAATGCAGTAGATGGTATAGACGACAGTATATACATATGAGATGAGTAATGTAGGGTATGTAAACATTATATAAAGATGCAGTAGATGGTATCGAGTACAGTATATACATATGAGATGAGTAATGTAGGTTATGTAAACATTATATAAAGTGGCATTGTTTAAAAGTGGCTAGTGATACATGTATTACATAAAGATGCAGTAGATTATATAGAGTAGCATTATATACATATGAGATGAGTAATGTAGGGTATGTAAACATTATATAAAGATGGCATTGTTTAATGAAGTGGCTAGTGATATTATTTATTTCATCCAGTTATTAATTATTGAAGTGGCTGGAGATGAGTCAGTGTGTTGGCAGCAGCCACTCAATGTTAGTGGTGTCTGTTTAACAGTCTGATGGCCTTGAGATAGAAGCTGGGCAAAGTGACTAGTCAATCAGGATAGATCATTAACAGAGTAGCAGCAGCTTATGTGAAGAGGGCTCAGTGTGTGTGTGGCTTTCGAGTGTGTGTGTGTGTGTGTAGTGGGTTTGTGTGTGTGTGTGGCTTTCGAGTGTGTGTGTGTGTGTTAGGGTGTGTGTGTTAGTGTATGTAGGGGGTTTGTGTGTGTGTAGAGTCAGTTTAAATAAAGGTTCAATACCGTAGTCCTGGTAGCCATTTGATGATCTGTTCAGCAGTCTGATGGCTTGGGGGGTAGAAGCTGTTCAGCAGTCTGATGGCTTGGTGGTAGAAGCTGTTCAGCAGTCTGATGGCTTAGGGGGTAGAAGCTGTTCAGCACTCTGATGGCTTGGGGGTAGAAGCTGTTCAGCAGTCTGATGGCTTGGGGTAGAAGCTGTTCAGCAGTCTGATGGCTTGGGGGTAGAAGCTGTTCAGCAGTCTGATGGCTTGGGGGTAGAAGCTGTTCAGCAGTCTGATGGCTTGGGGATAGAAGCTGTTCTGCAGTCTGATGGCTTGGGGGTAGAAGCTGTTCAGCAGTCTGATGGCTTGGGGGTAGAAGCTGTTCAGCAGTCTGATGGCTTGGGGGTAGAAGCTGTTCAGCAGTCTGATGGCTTGGGGGTAGAAGCTGTTCAGCAGTCTGATGGCTTGGGGGGTAGAAGCTGTTCTGCAGTCTGATGGCTTGGGGGTTAGAAGCTGTTCAGCAGTCTGATGGCTTGGTGGTAGAAGCTGTTCAGCAGTCTGATGGCTTGGGGGTTAGAAGCTGTTCAGCAGTCTGATGGCTTGGTGGGTAGAAGCTGTTCTGCAGTCTGGCTTGGGGGGTAGAAGCTGTTCAGCAGTCTGATGGCTTGGGGGTAGAAGCTGTTCAGCAGTCTAATGGCTTGGGGGTAGAAGCTGTTCAGCAGTCTGATGGCTTGGTGGTAGAAGCTGTTCAGCAGTCTGATGGCTTGGGGGGTAGAAGCTGTTCAGCAGTCTGGCTTGGGGGGTAGAAGCTGTTCAGCAGTCTGATGGCTTGGGGGTAGAAGCTGTTCAGCAGTCTAATGGCTTGGGGGTAGAAGCTGTTCAGCAGTCTGATGGCTTGGTGGTAGAAGCTGTTCAGCAGTCTGATGGCTTGGGGGGTAGAAGCTGTTCAGCAGTCTGATGGCTTGGTGGTAGAAGCTGTTCAGCAGTCTGATGGCTTGGGGGGTAGAAGCTGTTCAGCAGTCTGATGGCTTAGGGGGTAGAAGCTGTTCAGCAGTCTGATGGCTTGGGGGGTAGAAGCTGTTCAGCAGTCTGATGGCTTGGTGGTAGAAGCTGTTCAGCAGTCTGATGGCTTGGAGACCCCCTTCCCCCCCATTCTGACTGAACCATTATAGTCAACGGAGACACCCCATTCTGACTGAACCATTATAGTCAATGGAGACCCCCCATTCCATAACAGAAATACTGCTGAATACATCATGTTTATATTTTAGATTCTCCCTGACGGTCTAGCTGTTATTTAGGGGATGGTTAGTCCTACAAGATATTCTTATTTATAAATATATAGGTCCATGATCTGTTCTACTTACTTCGTTGTAGTCGTTTTAAATTTACGGTGAAAACGTTTTCCACCCCAGAATTATATATGTATATTTTACTGGTTGGACATAGACGACCTGCCCAATATGTTTCTATGGTGAAAAACCCCACTCTATGGAGATAAACCCCAGTCTAATGGAGTTAAACCCCAGTCTATGGAGATAAACCCCAGTCTATGGAGATAAACCCCAGTCTATGGAGATAAACCCCAGTCTATGGAGATAAACCCCAGTCTATGGAGATAAACCCCAGTCTAATGGAGATAAACCCCAGTCTAATGGAGATAAACCCCAGTCTAATGGAGATAAACCCCAGTCTAATGGAGATAAACCCCAGTCTAATGGAGATAAACCCCAGTCTAATGGAGAAACCTTCCTCTCCTCCCCCTCCCGTTCCATACCTTCCTCTCCTCCCCCTCCTGTTCCATACCTTCCTCTCCTCCCCCTCCCGTTCCATACCTTCTCTCCCTCCCCCCGTTCCATACCTTCCTCTCCTCCCCCTCCCGTTCCATACCTTCCTCTCCTCCCCTCCTGTTCCATACCTTCCTCTCCTCCCCTCCTGTTCCATACCTTCCTCTCCTCCCCCTCCTGTTCCATACCTTCCTCTCCTCCCCTCCTGTTCCATACCTTCCTCTCCTCCCCCACCCCTCCCTCCTGTTCCATACCTTCCTCTCCTCCCCCGCCCCCTCCGTTCCATACCTTCCTCTCCTCCCCTCCTGTTCCATACCTTCCTCTCCTCCCCTCCTGTTCCATACCTTCCTCCCCCCCGTTCCATACCTTCCTCCCCCCCGTTCCATACCTTGCTCTACCCCCCCGTTCCATACCTTCCTCCCCCCCGTTCCATACCTTGCTCTCCTCCCCCCCGTTCCATACCTTCCTCTCCTCCCCCTCCCGTTCCATACCTACCTCTCCTCCCCCTCCTGTTCCATACCTTCCTCTCATCCCCCTCCCCGTTCCATACCTACCTCTCCTCCCCCTCCTGTTCCATACCTTCCTCTCCCCCCGTTCCATACCTTCCTCTCCTCCCCCGTTCCATACCTTCCCCCCGTTCCATACCTTCCCCCCCCCGTTCCATACCTTCCTCTCCTCCCCCCCGTTCCATACCTTCCTCTCCTCCTCCCTCCCGTTCCATACCTTCCTCTCCTCCTCCCGTTCCATACCTTCCTCTCCTCCCCTCCCGTTCCATACCTTCCTCTCCTCCCCCTCCCGTTCCATACCTTCCTCTCCTCCCCCGCCCCCTCCCGTTCCTCTCCAGTGATTGGTTGAATGGAATACTGATGGCCCCGCTGAACACAATCCCACGGCAGCATGATTGCAGACTTGACACTTTGCGGAAATCAGTTCTTGCGGGGCGATGGACAAATCATAGTTCAGAATCACAAGGCTTTGATAGAGCAACACATCAGCCTGTGTGTGTGGGGCTGACTATCTCCTGATTAAAGATCACAGTGGTACCATTTACCTCTGATGTGACAGACAGGGAGACGGACAGGGAGACGGACAGGGAGACGGACAGGGAGACGGACAGGGAGACGGACAGGGAGGCGGACAGGGAGACGGACAGGGAGACGGACAGGGAGGCAGGCAGGGAGACAGGCAGGGAGGCAGGCAGGGAGGCAGACAGGGAGGCAGACAGGGAGGCAGGCAGGGAGGCAGGCAGGGAGGCAGACAGGAAGGCAGACAGGAGTCAGACAGACAATGAGTCAGACAGACAAGGAGACAGACAGACAAGGAGACAGACAGACAGAAAAGGAGTCAGACAGGGAGACAAAGAGGGGGGGCACGAGGGGGGGAACGAGGTGGGGGACAGTCAGATGACTATTTCTGGTAGAGAAGTCCTACATGGCTGTAGTACGATCTCACACACACACACACTGACAGACAGACAGGCAGACACACACCACACACACACAGACAGACACCTCCCCCCCCCCCCCCACACACACACACACCCAGAGCCTTGGGGAGGATCCTCTAGAGGCGAGTCAAGCTTCCTCAGCCATGAAGTTAGCCATATAAGGGGGCTCATTATTCGTCTATGATTCCTGTGTGTTTTGTTGTTTTAGGGGAATGAGATGATATGAAGTGTGTTTTCCTCTGTGTCTGGTGGAGGAGTCCAGGGCAGCTACCCTTCACTCCTACATTACTACTGATGGTCCATCCTTCACTCCTACATTACTACTGTGACGGTCTACCCTTCACTCCTACATTACTACTGTGATGGTCCACCCTTCACTCCTACATTACTACTGACGGTCCACCCTTCACTCCTACATTACTACTGTGATGATCCACCCTTCACTCCTACATTACTACTGACGGTCCACCCTTCACTCCTACATTACTACTGTGACGGTCTACCCTTCACTCCTACATTACTACTGATGGTCCACCCTTCACTCCTACATTACTACTGTGACGGTCCACCCTTCACTCCTACATTACTACTGTGACGGTCCATCCTTCACTCCTACATTACTACTGTGACGGTCCACCCTTCACTCCTACATTACTACTGATGGTCCACCCTTCACTCCTACATTACTACTGTGACGGTCCACCCTTCACTCCTACATTACTGTGACGGTCCACCCTTCACTCCTACATTACTACTGTGATGGTCCACCCTTCACTCCTACATTACTACTGATGGTCCACCCTTCACTCCTACATTACTACTGATGGTCCACCCTTCACTCCTACATTACTACTGATGGTCCACCCTTCACTCCTACATTACTACTGTGACGGTCCACCCTTCACTCCTACATTACTACTGTGACGGTCCACCCTTCACTCCTACATTACTACTGTGACGGTCCACCCTTCACTCCTACATTACTACTGTGACGGTCCACCCTTCACTCCTACATTACTACTGTGACGGTCCATCCTTCACTCCTACATTACTACTGTGATGGTCCATCCTTCACTCCTACATTACTACTGTGACGGTCCACCCTTCACTCCTACATTACTACTGTGACGGTCCATCCTTCACTCCTACATTACTACTGTGATGGTCCACCCTTCACTCCTACATTACTACTGTGACGGTCCACCCTTCACTCCTACATTACTACTGTGACGGTCCACCCTTCACTCCTACATTACTACTGTGACGGTCCACCCTTCACTCCTACATTACTACTGTGATGGTCCACCCTTCACTCCTACATTACTACTGATGGTCCATCCTTCACTCCTACATTACTACTGTGACGGTCCACCCTTCACTCCTACATTACTACTGTGACGGTCCACCCTTCACTCCTACATTACTACTGTGATGGTCCACCCTTCACTCCTACATTACTACTGTGACGGTCCACCCTTCACTCCTACATTACTACTGTGACGGTCTACCCTTCACTCCTACATTACTACTGTGACGGTCCACCCTTCACTCCTACATTACTACTGTGACGGTCCACCCTTCACTCCTACATTACTACTGTGATGGTCCACCCTTCACTCCTACATTACTACTGATGGTCCATCCTTCACTCCTACATTACTACTGTGACGGTCCACCCTTCACTCCTACATTACTACTGTGACGGTCCACCCTTCACTCCTACATTACTACTGTGATGGTCCACCCTTCACTCCTACATTACTACTGTGACGGTCCACCCTTCACTCCTACATTACTACTGTGACGGTCTACCCTTCACTCCTACATTACTACTGTGACGGTCCATCCTTCACTCCTACATTACTACTGATGGTCCACCCTTCACTCCTACATTACTACTGTGACGGTCCACCCTTCACTCCTACATTACTACTGATGGTCCACCCTTCACTCCTACATTACTACTGTGACGGTCCACCCTTCACTCCTACATTACTACTGTGACGGTCCACCCTTCACTCCTACATTACTACTGATGGTCCACCCTTCACTCCTACATTACTACTGTGACGGTCCACCCTTCACTCCTACATTACTACTGATGGTCCACCCTTCACTCCTACATTACTACTGTGACGGTCCACCCTTCACTCCTACATTACTACTGATGGTCCACCCTTCACTCCTACATTACTACTGTGATGGTCTACCCTTCACTCCTACATTACTACTGTGATGGTCCACCCTTCACTCCTACATTACTACTGTGACGGTCCACCCTTCACTCCTACATTACTACTGATGGTCCACCCTTCACTCCTACATTACTACTGTGATGGTCCACCCTTCACTCCTACATTACTACTGTGACGGTCCACCCTTCACTCCTACATTACTACTGATGGTCCACCCTTCACTCCTACATTACTACTGTGACGGTCTACCCTTCACTCCTACATTACTACTGTGATGGTCCATCCTTCACTCCTACATTACTACTGATGGTCCATCCTTCACTCCTACATTACTACTGTGATGGTCCATCCTTCACTCCTACATTACTACTGTGACGGTCCACCCTTCACTCCTACATTACTACTGTGACGGTCCACCCTTCACTCCTACATTACTACTGATGGTCCATCCTTCACTCCTACATTACTACTGTGACGGTCCACCCTTCACTCCTACATTACTACTGTGACGGTCCACCCTTCACTCCTACATTACTACTGATGGTCCACCCTTCACTCCTACATTACTACTGTGACGGTCCATCCTTCACTCCTACATTACTACTGTGATGGTCCACCCTTCACTCCTACATTACTACTGTGATGGTCCATCCTTCACTCCTACATTACTACTGTGACGGTCCACCCTTCACTCCTACATTACTACTGTGATGGTCCATCCTTCACTCCTACATTACTACTGATGGTCCACCCTTCACTCCTACATTACTACTGTGATGGTCCACCCTTCACTCCTACATTACTACTGTGATGGTCCATCCTTCACTCCTACATTACTACTGTGATGGTCACCCTTCACTCCTACATTACTACTGTGATGGTCCACCCTTCACTCCTACATTACTACTGTGACGGTCCACCCTTCACTCCTACATTACTACTGTGACGGTCCACCCTTCACTCCTACATTACTACTGTGACGGTCCACCTTCACTCCTACATTACTACTGTGACGGTCCACCCTTCACTCCTACATTACTACTGTGATGGTCCACCCTTCACTCTACATTACTACTGTGATGGTCCACCCTTCACTCCTACATTACTACTGTGACGGTCCATCCTTCACTCCTACATTACTACTGTGACGGTCCACCCTTCACTCCTACATTACTACTGTGACGGTCCACCCTTCACTCCTACATTACTACTGTGACGGTCCATCCTTCACTCCTACATTACTACTGTGACGGTCCATCCTTCACTCCTACATTACTACTGTGACGGTCCATCCTTCACTCCTACATTACTACTGTGACGGTCCATCCTTCACTCCTACATTACTACTGTGATGGTCCATCCTTCACTCCTACATTACTACTGTGACGGTCCACCCTTCACTCCTACATTACTACTGTGATGGTCCATCCTTCACTCCTACATTACTACTGTGATGGTCCACCCTTCACTCCTACATTACTACTGTGACGGTCCACCCTTCACTCCTACATTACTACTGTGACGGTCCACCCTTCACTCCTACATTACTACTGTGACGGTCCACCCTTCACTCCTACATTACTACTGTGATGGTCCACCCTTCACTCCTACATTACTACTGTGACGGTCCACCCTTCACTCCTACATTACTACTGTGATGGTCCACCCTTCACTCCTACATTACTACTGTGACGGTCCACCCTTCACTCCTACATTACTACTGTGATGGTCCATCCTTCACTCCTACATTACTACTGTGATGGTCCACCCTTCACTCCTACATTACTACTGTGATGGTCCACCCTTCACTCCTACATTACTACTGTGATGGTCCATCCTTCACTCCTACATTACTACTGTGATGGTCCATCCTTCACTCCTACATTACTACTGTGATGGTCCACCCTTCACTCCTACATTACTACTGTGATGGTCCATCCTTCACTCCTACATTAGTACTGTGATGGTCCACCCTTCACTCCTACATTACTACCGTGATGGTCCACCCTTCACTCCTACATTACTACTGTGACGGTCCACCCTTCACTCCTACATTACTACTGTGATGGTCCATCCTTCACTCCTACATTACTACTGTGATGGTCCACCCTTCACTCCTACATTACTACTGATGGTCCATCCTTCACTCCTACATTACTACTGTGACGGTCCACCCTTCACTCCTACATTACTACTGTGATGGTCCATCCTTCACTCCTACATTACTACTGTGATGGTCCACCCTTCACTCCTACATTACTACTGTGACGGTCCACCCTTCACTCCTACATTACTACTGTGATGGTCCATCCTTCACTCCTACATTACTACTGTGATGGTCCACCCTTCACTCCTACATTACTACTGTGATGGTCCATCCTTCACTCCTACCGTCTGTGTTCTGGCCCTATTTTAAACCTAATAGTTTGTGTCCCAAAATGGCTCCCTATGTAGTGCACAACTTTTGATGATATTAGTGCACTAGATAGGTAATAGGGCACCAATAGGGACGAGAACATTATTCCTGCGGTGAGGGAGAATAAATGACTGTAAACTTGTTAATATTTAATAGGGGCGTTGCGGTCCACTAATCTCTCTGAAATACATCATTCATCTTGTTGACGGTTGGAGTCCTTCCTGTCTCCTTCCTATCGCCGCCTCGCTGAAGGTCAGCGTGCATAAATTAACCTGGTCTTGCTGCTTACTGCTGAGACTGATCATGTCTGGGTTAGTGGCCCGGAATGATGACATGTGGCACTTTGTGATGACACGTCCCCCTGGTAACCGCTGTCTCTCTGTGATGACACGTCCCCCTGGTAACCGCTGTCTCCCTGGTAACCACTCTCTCTGTGATGACACATCTACCTGGTAACCGCTATCTCTCTGTGATGACATGTCCCTCTGGTAACCGCTGTCTCTCTGTGATGACACGCCCCCCTGGTAACCACTGTCTCTCTATGATGACACGTCCCCCTGGTAACCGCTGTCTCTCTGTGATGACACGCCCCCCAGGTAACCACTGTCTCTCTATGATGACACGTCCCCCTGGTAACCGCTGTCTCTGTGATGACACGTCCCCCTGGTAACAGCTGTCTCTCTGTGATGACACGTCCCCCTGGTAACCGCTGTCTCTCTGTGATGACACGTCCCCCTGGTAACCGCTGTCTCTCTGTGATGACACGTCCCCTGGTAACCGCTGTCTCTGTGATGACACGTCCCCTGGTAACCGCTGTCTCTCTGTGATGACACGTCCCCCTGGTTACCGCTGTCTCTCTGTGATGACACGTCCCCTGGTAACCGCTGTCTCTCTGTGATGACACGCCCCTGGTAACCGCTGTCTCTCTGTGATGACACGTCCCCTGGTAACCGCTTTCTCTCTGTGATGACACGTCCCTGGCAACCGCTGTCTCTCTGTGATGACACGTCCCCTGGTAACCACTGTCTCTCTGTGATGACACGTCCCCTGGTAACCACTGTCTCTCTGTGATGACACGTCCCCCTGGTAACCACTGTCTCTCGGTGATGACACGCCCCCTGGTAACCACTGTCTCTCTGTGATGACACGTCCCCTGGCAACCACTGTCTCTCTGTGATGACACGTCCCCTTGGTAACCGCTCTGTGATCCTTTGTGATGTCACTCCGCCAGCAGTGGGAAGATGTTTGTGTCTCTCCTGCATCGCAAATTACATCCTGTTGCCTTTTTAATAGTGCCCAA
>NW_027040434.1:80214-86747 GCF_034236695.1 Oncorhynchus nerka
TTCACAGTCGGTGTCTGTTATTCTCCGTGTCTGTTATTCACCGGTCGGTGTCTGTTATTCTCCGGTCGGTGTCTGTTATTCTCCGGTCGGTGTCTGTTATTCTCCGGTCGGTGTCTGTTATTCACCGGTCGGTGTCTGTTATCACCGGTCGGTGTCTGTTATTCACCGGTCGGTGTCTGTTATTCACCGGTCGGTGTCTGTTATCACCGGTCGGTGTCTGTTATTCACCGGTCGGTGTCTGTTATTCACCGGTCGGTGTCTGTTATTCACCGGTCGGTGTCTGTTATTCACCGGTCGGTGTCTGTTATTCACCGGTCGGTGTCTGTTATTCACCGGTCGGTGTCTGTTATTCACCGGTCGGTGTCTGTTATTCACCGGTCGGTGTCTGTTATTCACCGGTCGGTGTCTGTTATTCACCGGTCGGTGTCCGTTATTCACCGGTCGGTGTCCGTTATTCACCGGTCGGTGTCTGTTAGTCTCCGGTCGGTGTCTGTTAGTCTCCGGTCGGTGTCTGTTAGTCTCCGGTCGGTGTCTGTTAGTCTCCGGTCGGTGTCTGTTATTCTCCGGTCGGTGTCTGTTATTCACCGGTCGGTGTCTGTTATTCACCGGTCGGTGTCTGTTATTCTCCGGTCGGTGTCTGTTATTCACCGGTCGGTGTCTGTTATTCACCGGTCGGTGTCTGTTATTCACCGGTCGGTGTCTGTTATTCACCGGTCGGTGTCTGTTATTCACCGGTCGGTGTCTGTTATTCACCGGTCGGTGTCTGTTATTCACCGGTCGGTGTCTGTTATTCACCGGTCGGTGTCCGTTATTCACCGGTCGGTGTCCGTTATTCACCGGTCGGTGTCCGTTATTCACCGGTCGGTGTCCGTTATTCACCGGTCGGTGTCCGTTATTCACCGGTCGGTGTCCGTTAGTCTCCGGTCGGTGTCTGTTAGTCTCCGGTCGGTGTCTGTTAGTCTCCGGTCGGTGTCTGTTAGTCTCCGGTCGGTGTCTGTTATTCTCCGGTCGGTGTCTGTTATTCACCGGTCGGTGTCTGTTATTCACCGGTCGGTGTCTGTTATTCACCGGTCGGTGTCTGTTATTCACCGGTCGTTGGTGTCTTTTTCCTGTGTATTTTCTCTACACCCAAATCAAAATCACATCCAATTGATTTATTTATAAAGCCCTTCGTACATCAGCTGATATCTGTACAGAAACCCAGTCTAAAACCCCAAGCAGCAAGCAATGCAGGTGTAGAAGCACATCAAAGATCAGTGATTTATTATTCTGAAGACATGATTTAATAATATGCCAATTAGCACACACTTCTATCAGGGGGTTTGTTTCAGCCCACTCAGTCATGCTGCATAGGCTACATGCTACGTATGGGTGACCCCAACCACTCAGTCATGCTGCATAGGCTACATGCTACGTATGGGTGACCCCAACCACTCAGTCATGCTGCATAGGCTACATGTTACGTATGGGTGACCCCAACCAGGAAACAAACCACTCAGTCATGCTGCATAGGCTACATGCTACGTATGGGTGACCCCAACCACTCAGTCATGCTGCATAGGCTACATGCTACGTATGGGTGACCCCAACCAGGAAACAAACCACTCAGTCATGCTGCATAGGCTACATGTTACGTATGGGTGACCCCAACCAGGAAACAAACCACTCAGTCATGCTGCATAGGCTACATGTTACGTATGGGTGACCCCAGCCAGGAAACAAACCACTCAGTCATGTTGCGTAGGCTACATGCTACGTATGGGTGACCCCAACCAGGAAACAAACCACTCAGTCATGCTGCATAGGCTACATGTTACGTATGGGTGACCCCAACCACTCAGTCATGCTGCATAGGCTACATGCTACGTATGGGTGACCCCAACCACTCAGTCATGCTGCATAGGCTACATGTTACGTATGGGTGACCCCAACCAGGAAACAAACCACTCAGTCATGCTGCATAGGCTACATGTTACGTATGGGTGACCCCAGCCAGGAAACAAACCACTCAGTCATGTTGCGTAGGCTACATGCTACGTATGGGTGACCCCAACCAGGAAACAAACCACTCAGTCATGCTGCATAGGCTACATGTTACGTATGGGTGACCCCAACCACTCAGTCATGTTGCGTAGGCTACATGCTTTACGTATGGGTGACCCCAGCCAGGAAACAAACCCCCTGTCCAGGTGTTTTTCAAGACTCACCTCCTGAGCCATAGAGGACCGAGTGTAGAAATCATTTTTATATTGGCAAAGTCCCCCCCAAAAAAAGGCCACTTTAAAAAGGGGAACCTGGTGTGAGAGAGGAACCTGGTGTGAGAGAGGAACCTGGTGTGAGAGGGGAACCTGGTGTGAGAGAGGAACCTGGTGTGAGAGGGGAACCTGGTGTGAGAGGGGAACCTGGTGTGAGAGGGGAACCTGGTGTGAGAGGGGAACCTGGTGTGAGAGGGGAACCTGGTGTGAGAGGGGAACCTGGTGTGGAGAGGGGAACCTGGTGTGGAGAGGGGAACCTGGTGTGGAGAGGGGAACCTGGTGTGAGAGGGGAACCTGGTGTGAGAGGGGAACCTGGTGTGAGAGGGGAACTGTGTTTTGCTTTTCAGGTGTCCGATGGTATTAATCATTGATTCTTTATTCCTTTATGGCTGATGGCCCTTGGAAGGAGGCTGATGGCCCTCTGGGGGTGGATGATGGCCCTCTGGGGGGTGGAAGGAGAGGCTGATGGCCCTCTGGGGGTAGGTGGAAGGAGAGGCTGATGGCCCTCTGGGGGTAGGTGGAAGGAGAGGCTGATGGCCCTCTGGGGGGTAGGTGGGCCCTCTGGGGGCAGGAGAGGCTGATGGCCCTCTGGGGGTGGGTGGAAGGAGATGGCCCTCTGGGGTAGGGGGGGTAGGTGGAGAGGCTGATGGCCCTCTGGGGGGGTAGGTGGAAGGAGGCTGATGGCCCTCTGGGGGGTAGGTGGAAGGAGAGGCTGATGGCCCTCTGGGGGATGGAAGGAGGAGGAGAGGCTGATGGCCCTCTGGGGGGTAGGTGGAAGGAGAGGCTGATGGCCCTCTGGGGGGGGTGGAGGAAGGAGAGGCTGATGGCCCTCTGGGGGGGTAGGTGGAAGGAGAGGCTGATGGCCCTCTGGGGGTAGGTGGAAGGAGAGGCTGATGGCCCTCTGGGGGGGTAGGTGGAAGGAGAGGCTGATGGCCCTCTGGGGGGTAGGTGGAAGGAGGCTGATGGCCCTCTGGGGGGGTAGGTGGAAGGAGAGGCTGATGGCCCTCTGGGGGGTAGGTGGAAGGAGAGGCTGATGGCCCTCTGGGGGTAGGGGGGTGGAAGGAGAGGCTGATGGCCCTCTGGGGGGGGGGGGGGGTGGAAGGAGAGGCTGATGATAGAGGAGGGATGGAGAGTAAAGTGTCTGCTGCTGATTCTGTTCCTCCAACACTCGTTCCTCTACTCTGCTGATTCCGTTCCTCCAACACTCGTTCCTCTACTCTGCTGATTCTGTTCCTCCAACACTCGTTCCTCTACTCTGCTGATTCTGTTCCTCCAACACTCGGATTTCCTCTAACACTCTGCTGATTCTGTTCCTCCAACACTCGTTCCTCTACTCTGCTGATTCTGTTCCTCCAACACTCGTTCCTCTACTCTGCTGATTCTGTTCCTCCAACACTCGTTCCTCTACTCTGCTGATTCTGTTCCTCCAACACTCGTTCCTCTACTCTGCTGATTCTGTTCCTCCAACACTCGTTCCTCTACTCTGCTGATTCTGTTCCTCCAACACTCGTTCCTCTACTCTGCTGATTCTGTTCCTCCAACACTCGTTCCTCTACTGATTCTGTTCCTCCAACACTCGTTCCTCTGCTGATTCTGTTCCTCCAACACTCGTTCCTCCTCTGCTGATTCTGTTCCTCCAACACTCGTTCCTCTACTCTGCTGATTCTGTTCCTCCAACACTCGTTCCTCTACTCTGCTGATTCTGTTCCTCCAACACTCGTGATTCTGTTCCTCCAACACGTTCTGCTGATTCTGTTCCTCCAACACTCGTCCTCTGCTCTGTTCTGATTCTGTTCCTCCAACACTCGTTCCTCTACTCTGATTCTGTTCCTCCAACACTCGTTCCTCTACTCTGCTGATTCTGTTCCTCCAACACTCGTTCCTCCTCTGCTGATTCTGTTCCTCCAACACTCGTTCTCCTCTACTCTGCTGATTCTGTTCCTCCAACACTCGTTCCTCTACTCTGCTGATTCTGTTCCTCCAACACTCGTTCCTCTACTCTGCTGATTCTGTTCCTCCAACACTCGTTCCTCTACTCTGCTGATTCTGTTCCTCCAACACTCGTTCCTCTACTCTGCTGATTCTGTTCCTCCAACACTCGTTCCTCTACTCTGCTGATTCTGTTCCTCCAACACTCGTTCCTCTACTCTGCTGATTCTGTTCCTCCAACACTCGTTCCTCTACTCTGCTGATTCTGTTCCTCCAACACTCGTTCCTCTGCTGACTCTGTTCTGATTCTGTTCCTCCAACACTCGTTCCTCTACTCTGCTGATTCCGTTCCTCCAACACTCGTTCCTCTACTGCTGATTCTGTTCCTCCAACACTCGTTCCTCTACTCTGCTGATTCTGTTCCTCCAACACTCGTTCCTCTACTCTGCTGATTCTGTTCCTCCAACACTCGTTCGTTCTGCTGATTCTGTTCCTCCAACTCTCGTTCCTCTGCTGATTCTGTTCCTCCAACACTCGTTCCTCTGCTGATTCTGTTCCTCCAACACTCGTTCCTCTGCTGATTCTGTTCCTCCAACACTCGTTCCTCTGCTGATTCTGTTCCTCCAACACTATTCTGTTCTCCAACACTCGCTCCTCTACTCTGCTGATTCTGTTCCTCCAACACTCGTTCTCCTCTGCTGATTCTGTTCCTCCAACACTCGTTCCTCTGCTGATTCTGTTCCTCCAACACTCGTTCCTCTACTCTGCTGATTCTGTTCCTCCAACACTCGTTCCTCTACTCTGCTGATTCTGTTCCTCCAACACTCGTTCCTCTGCTGATTCTGTTCCTCCAACACTCGTTCCTCTACTCTGCTGATTCTGTTCCTCCAACACTCGTTCCTCTACTGATTCTGTTCCTCCAACACTCGTTCTGCTGATTCTCTGCTGATTCTGTTCCTCCAACACTCGTTCCTCTACTCTGCTGATTCTGTTCCTCCAACACTCGTTCCTCTACTGATTCTGTTCCTCCAACACTCGTTCCTCTACTCTGCTGATTCTGTTCCTCCAACACTCGTTCCTCTACTCTGCTGATTCTGTTCCTCCAACACTCGTTCCTCTACTCTGCTGATTCTGTTCCTCCAACACTCGTTCCTCTACTCTGCTGATTCTGTTCCTCCAACACTCGTTCCTCTACTCTGCTGATTCTGTTCCTCCAACACTCGTTCTGCTGATTCTGTTCTCTCCAACTCTGCTGATTCTGTTCCTCCAACACTCGTTCCTCTACTCTGCTGATTCTGTTCCTCCAACACTCGCTTTCTGTTCTCTACTCTGCTGATTCTGTTCCTCCAACACTCGTTCCTCTACTGATTCTGTTCCTCCAACACTCGTTCCTCTGCTGATTCTGTTCCTCCGACACTCGTTCCTCTACTCTGCTGATTCCGTTCCTCCAACACTCGTTCCTCTACTCTGCTGATTCTGTTCCTCCAACACTCGTTCCCCTGCTGATTTATCCATTACTGGCCCTTCTCCTTGACCTGATTCAGGGCCCGAGGAAATAAAACAATTCAACGCCTCCTGTTATGTCAGAAGTCCTCTGTTTTTTTAATGAAACATCAATATTGTAATTAGCGTATTTTCCTGCATGTGCGTCATTAAATGTAGATTCACATTCACATTCTGCTCTCCTCTGTCCTCTCTCCTCTTGTCTCCTCTCCTCTGTCTCCTCTCTTCTGTCATCTGAGCTCACACTCACGTCTGAAAGGGACAGAGCTCACACTGTGCTGTCACGTCTGAAAGGGACAGAGCTCACACTGTGCTGTCACGTCTGAAAGGGACAGAGCTCACACTGTGCCGTCACGTCTGAAAGGGACAGAGCTCACACTGTGCCGTCACGTCTGAAAGGGACAGAGCTCACACTGTGCCGTCACGTCTGAAAGGGACAGAGCTCACAGTGCTGTCACGCCTGAAAGGACAGAGCTCACGCACTGTGCCGTCACGCCTGAAAGGGACAGAGCTCACGCCTGTGCCGTCACGTCTGAAGTGACAGAGCTCACACTGTCCGTCACGTACGAAGGGACAGAGCTCACACTGCCGTCACGTCTGAAGGACCGAGGAGCCTCACCCTGTGCAGCGTCACGTCTGAAAGGGACAGAGCTCACACTGCTGTCACGTCTGAAAGGGACAGAGCTCACACTGTGTCACGTCTGAAAGGGACAGAGCTCACACTGCTGTCACGGCAGGGACAGAGCTCACACTGCTGTCACGTGCTGAAAGGGACAAGAGCTCACACTGTGCCGTCACGTCTGAAAGGGACAGAGCTCACACTGCTGTCACGTCTGAAAGGGACAG
>NW_027040434.1:87247-97247 GCF_034236695.1 Oncorhynchus nerka
CACATGCAGGAAAATACGCTAATTACAATATTGATGTTTCATTAAAAAAACAGAGGACTTCTGACATAACAGGAGGCGTTGAATTGTTTTATTTCCTCGGGCCCTGAATCAGGTCAAGGAGAAGGGGCCGGAAAATGGATAATCAGCAGGGAACGAGTGTTGGAGGAACAGAATCAGCAGAGTAGAGGAACGAGTGTTGGAGGAACAGAATCAGCAGAGTGTTGGAGGAACAGAATCAGCAGAGTGTCGGTTGGAGGAACAGAATCAGCAGTGTTAGAACAGAATCAGCAGAGTAGAACGAGTGTTGGAGGAACAGAATCAGCAGAGTAGAGGAACGAGTGTTGGAGGAACAGAATCAGCAGAGTAGAGGAACGAGTGTTGGAGGAACAGAATCAGCAGAGTAGAGGAACGAGTGTTGGAGGAACAGAATCAGCAGAGTAGAGGAACGAGTGTTGGAGGAACAGAATCAGCAGAGTAGAGGAACGAGTGTTGGAGGAACAGAATCAGCAGAGTAGAGGAACGAGTGTTGGAGGAACAGAATCAGCAGAGTAGAACGAGTGTTGGAGGAACAGAATCAGCAGAGGCAGTGTTGGAGGAACGGAATCAGTAGAGGAACGAGTGTTGGAGGAACAGAATCAGTAGAGGAACGAGTGTTGGAGGAACAGAATCAGCAGAGTAGAGGAACGAGTGTTGGAGGAACGGAATCAGTAGAGGAACGAGTGTTGGAGGAACGGAATCAGCAGAGTAGAGGAACGAGTGTTGGAGGAACAGAATCAGCAGAGGAACGAGTGTTGGAGGAACAGAATCAGCAGAGGAACGAGTGTTGGAGGAACAGAATCAGCAGAGTAGAGGAACGAGTGTTGGAGGAACAGAATCAGCAGAGGAACGAGTGTTGGAGGAACAGAAGTGTTGGAGAACAGAGTAGAGGAACGAGTGTTGGAGGAACAGAATCAGCAGAGTAGAGGAACGAGTGTTGGAGGAACAGAATCAGCAGAGGAACGAGTGTTGGAGGAACAGAATCAGCAGAGTAGAGGAACGAGTGTTGGAGGAACAGAATCAGCAGAGTAGAGGAACGAGTGTTGGAGGAACAGAATCAGCAGAGTAGAGGAACGAGTGTTGGAGGAACAGAATCAGCAGAGTAGAGGAACGAGTGTTGGAGGAACAGAATCAGCAGAGTAGAGGAACGAGTGTTGGAGGAACAGAATCAGCAGAGGAACGAGTGTTGGAGGAACGGAATCAGCAGAGTAGAGGAACGAGTGTTGGAGGAACGGAATCAGCAGAGTAGAGGAACAGAAAGCAGAGTAGAGGAACGAGTGTTGGAGGAACAGAATCAGCAGAGTAGAGGAACGAGTGTTGGAGGAACAGAATCAGCAGAGTAGAGGAACGAGTGTTGGAGGAACGGAATCAGCAGAGTAGAGGAACGAGTGTTGGAGAACAGAATCACGGAATCAGCAGAGTAGAGGAACGAGTGTTGAGGAGGAACGGAATCAGCAGAGTAGAGGAACGAGTGTTGGAGGAACAGAATCAGCAGAGTAGAGGAACGAGTGTTGGAGGAACAGAATCAGCAGAGTAGAGGAACGAGTGTTGGAGGAACAGAATCAGCAGAGCGAGTGTTGGAGAACAGAATCAGCAGGAGAGGAACGAGTGTTGGAGGAACAGAATCAGCAGAGGAACGAGTGTTGGAGGAACAGAATCAGCAGAGTAGAGGAACGAGTGTTGGAGGAACAGAATCAGCAGAGTAGAGGAACGAGTGTTGGAGGAACAGAATCAGCAGAGTAGAGGAACGAGTGTTGGAGGAACAGAATCAGCAGAGTAGAGAACGAGTGTTGGAGGAACAGAATCAGCAGAGTAGAGGAACGAGTGTTGGAGGAACAGAATCAGCAGAGTAGAGGAACGAGTGTTGGAGGAACAGAATCAGCGAGTGTTGGAGGAACAGAATCAGCAGAGTAGAGGAACGAGTGTTGGAGGAACGGAATCAGCAGAGGAACGAGTGTTGGAGGAACAGAATCAGCAGAGGAGAGTAGAGGAACGAGTGTTGGAGGAACAGAATCAGAGGAACGAGTGTTGGAGGAACAGAATCAGCAGAGAGGAACGAGTGTTGGAGGAACAGAATCAGCAGAGTAGAGGAACGAGTGTTGGAGGAACAGAATCAGCAGAGTAGAGGAACGAGTGTTGGAGGAACAGAATCAGCAGAGTAGAGGAACGAGTGTTGGAGGAACAGAATCAGCAGAGTAGAGGAACGAGTGTTGGAGGAACAGAATCAGCAGAGTAGAGGAAGGAACAGTGTTGGAGGAACAGAATCAGCAGAGTAGAGGAACGAGTGTTGGAGGAACAGAATCAGCAGAGTAGAGGAACAGTGTTGGAGGAACAGAATCAGCAGAGTAGAGGAACAGTGTTGGAGGAACAGAATCAGCAGAGTAGAGGAACGAGTGTTGGAGGAACAGAATCAGCAGAGTAGAGGAACGAGTGTTGGAGGAACAGAATCAGGAACAGAATCACGAGTGTTGGAGGAACAGAATCAGCAGAGTAGAGGAACGAGTGTTGGAGGAACAGAGAGAACAGAATCAGCAGAGTAGAGGAACGAGTGTTGGAGGAACAGAATCAGCAGAGTAGAGGAACGAGTGTTGGAGGAACAGAATCAGCAGAGTGTTGGAGGAACAGAATCAGCAGAGAAAACGAGTGTTGGAGGAACAGAATCAGAATCAGAGGAACGAGTGTTGGAGGAACAGAATCAGCAGAGTAGAGGAACGAGTGTTGGAGGAACAGAATCAGCAGAGTAGAGGAACGAGTGTTGGAGGAACAGAATCAGCAGAGAGGAACGAGTGTTGGAGGAACAGAATCAGCAGAGTAGAGGAACGAGTGTTGGAGGAACAGAATCAGCAGAGTAGAGGAACGAGTGTTGGAGGAACAGAATCAGCAGAGTAGAGGAACGAGTGTTGGAGGAACAGAATCAGCAGAGGAACGAGTGTTGGAGGAACAGAATCAGGAGAGGAACGAGTGTTGGAGGAACAGAATCAGCAGAGTAGAGGAACGAGTGTTGGAGGAACAGAATCAGCAGAGTAGAGGAACGAGTGTTGGAGGAACAGAATCAGCAGAGTAGAGGAACGAGTGTTGGAGGAACAGAATCAGCAGAGTAGAGGAACGAGTGTTGGAGGAACAGAATCAGCAGAGTTGGAGAACAGATCAGCGAGTGTTGGAGGAACAGAATCAGCAGAGTAGAGGAAGCGAGTGTTGGAGGAACAGAATCAGCAGAGGAACGAGTGTTGGAGGAACAGAATCAGCAGAGTAGAGGAACGAGTGTTGGAGGAACAGAATCAGCAGAGGAACGAGTGTTGGAGGAACAGAATCAGCAGAGTAGAGGAACGAGTGTTGGAGGAACAGAATCAGCAGAGTAGTGTTGGAGGAACGAGTGTTGGAGGAACAGAATCAGCAGAGTAGAGGAACGAGTGTTGGAGGAACAGAATCAGCAGAGTAGAGGAACGAGTGTTGGAGGAACAGAATCAGCAGAGTAGAGGAACGAGTGTTGGAGGAACAGAATCAGCAGAGTAGAGGAACGAGTGTTGGAGGAACAGAATCAGCAGAGGAACGAGTGTTGGAGGAACAGAATCAGCAGAGTAGAGGAACGAGTGTTGGAGGAACAGAATCAGCAGAGTAGAGGAACGAGTGTTGGAGGAACAGAATCAGCAGAGTAGAGGAACGAGTGTTGGAGGAACAGAATCAGCAGAGTAGAGGAACGAGTGTTGGAGGAACAGAATCAGCAGAGTAGAGGAACGAGTGTTGGAGGAACAGAATCAGCAGAGTAGAGGAACGAGTGTTGGAGGAACAGAATCAGCAGAGTAGAGGAACGAGTGTTGGAGGAACAGAATCAGCAGAGTAGAGGAACGAGTGTTGGAGGAACAGAATCAGCAGAGGAACGAGTGTTGGAGGAACAGAATCAGCAGAGGAACGAGTGTTGGAGGAACAGAATCAGCAGAGTAGAGGAACGAGTGTTGGAGGAACAGAATCAGCAGAGTAGAGGAACGAGTGTTGGAGGAACAGAATCAGCAGAGTTGGAGGAACAGGCAACGAGTGTTGGAGGAACAGAATCAGCAGAGTAGAGGAACGAGTGTTGGAGGAACAGAATCAGCAGAGTAGAGGAACAGAGTGTTGGAGGAACAGAATCAGCAGAGTAGAGGAACAGAATCAGCGAGTGTTGGAGGAACAGAATCAGCAGAGTAGAGGAACGAGTGTTGGAGGAACGAGTGTTGGAGGAATCAGCAGAGTAGAGGAACGAGTGTTGGAGGAACAGAATCAGCAGAGTAGAGGAACGAGTGTTGGAGGAACAGAATCAGCAGAGTAGAGGAACGAGTGTTGGAGGAACAGAATCAGCAGAGGAACGAGTGTTGGAGGAACAGAATCAGCAGAGTAGAGGAACGAGTGTTGGAGGAACAGAATCAGCAGAGTAGAGGAACGAGTGTTGGAGGAACAGAATCAGCAGAGTAGAGGAACGAGTGTTGGAGGAACAGAATCAGCAGAGTTGGAGAGGAACGAGTGTTGGAGGAACAGAATCAGCAGAGTAGAGGAACGAGTGTTGGAGGAACAGAATCAGCAGAGTAGAGGAACGAGTGTTGGAGGAACAGAATCAGCAGAGTAGAGGAACGAGTGTTGGAGGAACAGAATCAGCAGAGTGTTGGAGAGAATCAGCAGAGGACGAGTGTTGGAGGAACAGAATCAGAGTAGAGAACGAGTGTTGGAGGAACAGAATCAGCAGAGTAGAGGAACGAGTGTTGGAGGAACAGAATCAGCAGAACGAGTGTTGGAGGAACAGAATCAGCAGAGGAACGAGTGTTGGAGGAACAGAATCAGCAGAGGAACGAGTGTTGGAGGAACAGAATCAGCAGAGTAGAGGAACGAGTGTTGGAGGAACAGAATCAGCAGAGTAGAGGAACGAGTGTTGGAGGAACAGAATCAGCAGAGTAGAGGAACGAGTGTTGGAGGAACAGAATCAGCAGAGTGTTGGAGAGGAACGAGTGTTGGAGGAACAGAATCAGCAGAGTAGAGGAACGAGTGTTGGAGGAACAGAATCAGCAGAGTAGAGGAACGAGTGTTGGAGGAACAGAATCAGCAGAGTAGAGGAACGAGTGTTGGAGGAACGGAATCAGCAGAGTAGAGGAACGAGTGTTGGAGGAACAGAATCAGCAGAGTAGAGGAACGAGTGTTGGAGGAACAGAATCAGCAGAGTAGAGGAACGAGTGTTGGAGGAACAGAATCAGCAGAGTAGAGGAACGAGTGTTGGAGGAACAGAATCAGCAGAGTAGAGGAACGAGTGTTGGAGGAACAGAATCAGCAGAGGAACGAGTGTTGGAGGAACAGAATCAGCAGAGTAGAGGAACGAGTGTTGGAGGAACAGAATCAGCAGAGGAACGAGTGTTGGAGGAACAGAATCAGCAGAGTAGAGGAACGAGTGTTGGAGGAACAGAATCAGCAGAGGAACGAGTGTTGGAGGAACAGAATCAGCAGAGGAACGAGTGTTGGAGGAACAGAATCAGCAGAGGAACGAGTGTTGGAGGAACAGAATCAGCAGAGTAGAGGAACGAGTGTTGGAGGAACAGAATCAGCAGAGTAGAGGAACGAGTGTTGGAGGAACAGAATCAGCAGAGTAGAGGAACGAGTGTTGGAGGAACAGAATCAGCAGAGTAGAGGAACGAGTGTTGGAGGAACAGAATCAGCAGAGTAGAGGAATCAACGAGTGTTGGAGGAACAGAATCAGCAGAGTAGAGGAACGAGTGTTGGAGGAACAGAATCAGCAGCAGACAGTGTTACAGAATCAGTAGTAGAGGAACCATCCCTCCTCTATCATCAGCCTCTGTTGGAGAACAGAATCAGCCAGAGGGCCAGTGTTGGAGGAACTCCTTCCACCCCCAGAGGGCCATCAGCTCTCCTTGGAGAACAGAATCCCCAGAGGAACCAGTGTTGGAGGAACAGCCTCTCCAGTGTTCCACAGAATCAGCAGAGTAGGAACGAGTGTTGGAGGAACATCAGCCTCTGTTGGAGGAACAGAATCAGCAGAGAGGCCACGAGTGTTGGAGGAACAGAATCCACCTACAGAATCAGCAGAGGAACGAGTGTTGGGAACAGAATCAGCCTAGAGGAACGAGTGTTGGAGGAACAGAATCAGCAGAGGGCCATCAGCCTCTGGAGGAACCTTCCACCTACCCCCCCCAGAGGGCCATCAGCCTCTGTTCCAGAATCAGCAGAGGGCCATCAGCCTCTCCTTCCACCCCCCCCAGAGGGCCATCAGCCTCTCCTTCCATCCCAGAATCCCCAGAGGGCCATCAGCCTCTCCTTCCACCCCCCCCAGAGGGCCATCAGCCTCTCCTTCCACCCCCAGAGGGCCATCAGCCTCTCTCCTACCCCCTACCCAGAGGGCCATCAGCCTCTCCTTCCACCTACCCCCCCAGAGGGCCATCAGCCTCTCCTTCCACCTACCCCCCCAGAGGGCCATCAGCCTCTCCTTCCACCTACCCCCAGAGGGCCATCAGCCTTCCACCTACCCCCCCCCAGAGGGCCATCAGCCTCTCCTTCCACCTACCCCCCCAAGAGGGCCATCAGCCTCTCCTTCCACCCCCCAGAGGGCCATCAGCCTCTCCTCCCCCCCAGAGGGCCATCAGCCTCTCCTTCCACCTACCCCCAGAGGGCCATCAGCCTCTCCTTCCACCTACCCCCCAGAGGGCCATCAGCCTCTCCTTCCACCCCCCCCAGAGGGCCATCAGCCTCTCCTTCCACCTACCCCCAGAGGGCCATCAGCCTCCTTCCACCCCCCCAGAGGGCCATCAGCCTCTCCTTCCACCTACCCCCAGAGGGCCATCAGCCTCTCCTTCCACCTACCCCCCCAGAGGGCCATCAGCCTCTCCTTCCACCCCCCCAGAGGGCCATCAGCCTCTCCTTCCATCCCCCCCAGAGGGCCATCAGCCATAAAGGAATAAAGAATCAATGATTAATACCATCGGACACCTGAAAAGCAAAACACAGTTCCCCTCTCACACCAGGTTCCCCTCTCACACCAGGTTCCCCTCTCACACCAGGTTCCCCTCTCACACCAGGTTCCCCTCTCCACACCAGGTTCCCCTCTCCACACCAGGTTCCCCTCTCCACACCAGGTTCCCCTCTCACACCAGGTTCCCCTCTCACACCAGGTTCCCCTCTCACACCAGGTTCCCCTCTCACACCAGGTTCCTCTCTCACACCAGGTTCCCCTCTCACACCAGGTTCCTCTCTCACACCAGGTTCCTCTCTCACACCAGGTTCCCCTTTTTAAAGTGGCCTTTTTTTGGGGGGGACTTTGCCAATATAAAAATGATTTCTACACTCGGTCCTCTATGGCTCAGGAGGTGAGTCTTGAAAAACACCTGGACAGGGGGTTTGTTTCCTGGCTGGGGTCACCCATACGTAGCATGTAGCCTACGCAACATGACTGAGTGGTTGGGGTCACCCATACGTAACATGTAGCCTATGCAGCATGACTGAGTCGTTTGTTTCCTGGTTGGGGTCACCCATACGTAGCATGTAGCCTACGCAACATGACTGAGTGGTTTGTTTCCTGGCTGGGGTCACCCATACGTAACATGTAGCCTATGCAGCATGACTGAGTGGTTTGTTTCCTGGTTGGGGTCACCCATACGTAACATGTAGCCTATGCAGCATGACTGAGTGGTTGGGGTCACCCATACGTAGCATGTAGCCTATGCAGCATGACTGAGTGGTTGGGGTCACCCATACGTAACATGTAGCCTATGCAGCATGACTGAGTGGTTTGTTTCCTGGTTGGGGTCACCCATACGTAGCATGTAGCCTACGCAACATGACTGAGTGGTTTGTTTCCTGGCTGGGGTCACCCATACGTAGCATGTAGCCTATGCAGCATGACTGAGTGGTTGGGGTCACCCATACGTAACATGTAGCCTATGCAGCATGACTGAGTGGTTGGGGTCACCCATACGTAGCATGTAGCCTATGCAGCATGACTGAGTGGTTTGTTTCCTGGTTGGGGTCACCCATACGTAACATGTAGCCTATGCAGCATGACTGAGTGGTTTGTTTCCTGGTTGGGGTCACCCATACGTAACATGTAGCCTATGCAGCATGACTGAGTGGTTGGGGTCACCCATACGTAACATGTAGCCTATGCAGCATGACTGAGTGGTTTGTTTCCTGGTTGGGGTCACCCATAGAAGTGTGCGTGGCATATTATTAGCCTATGCAGAATAATAAATCATGACTGAGTGGTTGGGGTCACCCATTACGCTGCATTAGCCTATACAGCATGACTGAGTGGTTTGTTTCCTGGTTGGGGTCAGAAAATACGTAACATAGCCTATGCAGCATGACTGAGTGGTTTGTTTCCTGGTTGGGGTCACACCGACCGGAGAATAACAGACAGCCTATGCAGCATGACTGAGTGGTTTGTTTCCTGGTTGGGGTCACCCCGGAGACTAACGTAACACCGTAGCCTATGCAGCATGACTGAGTGGTTTGTTTCCTGGTTGGGGTCACCCGACCGGTGAATGACAGCCTATGCAGCATGACTGAGTGGTTTGTTTCCTGGTTGGGGTCACCCCGACCGTAGCATGTAGCCTATGCAGCATGACTGAGTGGTTGGGGTCACCCGGTGAATACGACAGCATGTAGCCTATGCAGCATGACTGAGTGGGCTGAAACAAACCCCCTGATAGAAGTGTGTGCTAATTGGCATATTATTAAATCATGTCTTCAGAATAATAAATCACTGATCTTTGATGTGCTTCTACACCTGCATTGCTTGCTGCTTGGGGTTTTAGACTGGGTTTCTGTACAGATATCAGCTGATGTACGAAGGGCTTTATAAATAAATAAATTGGATTTGATTTTGATTTGGGTGTAGAGAAAATACACAGGAAAAAGACACCAACGACCGGTGAATAACAGACACCGACCGGTGAATAACAGACACCGACCGGTGAATAACAGACACCGACCGGTGAATAACAGACACCGACCGGTGAATAACAGACACCGACTGGTGAATAACAGACACCGACCGGTGAATAACAGACACCGACCGGTGAATAACAGACACCGACCGGTGAATAACAGACACCGACTGGTGAATAACAGACACCGACTGGTGAATAACAGACACCGACCGGTGAATAACAGACACCGACTGGTGAATAACAGACACCAACGTGCAGTTTACATCTGCCTCCCAAATGCTACCTTATTCCCTATTTAGGGTCCATAGGGCTCTGGTCAAAAGGAGTGGACTGCATAGGGAACCATCTAAACACTTCTACATGAATGTGGCCGCGGCCGTGAGTACGGATAATCCTGGATGAATCGTGAATAATGACGAGTGAGAAAGTTACAGATGCACAAATATCATACCAAGACACGCTAACCTCTCACCATTACAATAACAGGGGAGGTTAGCATACCACCAAGACACGCTAACCTCTCACCATTACAATAACAGGGGAGGTTAGCATACCTCCAAGACATGCTAACCTCTCACCATTACAATAACAGGGGAGGTTAGCATTCCCTCCAAGACATGCTAACCTCTCACCATTACAATAACAGGGGAGGTTAGCATACCCTCAAAAACATGCTAACCTCTCACCATTATAATAACAGGGGAGGTTAGCATACCCTCAAAAACATGCTAACCTCTCACCATTACAATAACAGGGGAGGTTAGCATACCCTCAAAACATGCTAACCTCTCACCATTACAATAACAGGGGAGGTTAGCATACCCTCAAAACATGCTAACCTCTCACCATTACAATAACAGGGGAGGTTAGCATACCCTCAAAAACATGCTAACCTCTCACCATTACAATAACAGGGGAGATTAGCATACCCTCAAAAACATGCTAACCTCTCACCATTACAATAACAGGGGAGGTTAGCATACCCTCAAAAACATGCTAACCTCTCACCATTACAATAACAGGGGAGGTTAGCATACCCTCAAAAACAT
>NW_027040434.1:102247-112247 GCF_034236695.1 Oncorhynchus nerka
TGGACCGTCACAGTAGTAATGTAGGAGTGAAGGGTGGACCGTCACAGTAGTAATGTAGGAGTGAAGGGTGGACCGTCACAGTAGTAATGTAGGAGTGAAGGGTGGACCGTCACAGTAGTAATGTAGGAGTGAAGGATGGACCATCACAGTAGTAATGTAGGAGTGAAGGGTGGACCATCACAGTAGTAATGTAGGAGTGAAGGGTGGACCATCACAGTAGTAATGTAGGAGTGAAGGATGGACCATCACAGTAGTAATGTAGGAGTGAAGGGTGGACCGTCACAGTAGTAATGTAGGAGTGAAGGATGGACCATCACAGTAGTAATGTAGGAGTGAAGGGTGGACCGTCACAGTAGTAATGTAGGAGTGAAGGGTGGACCGTCACAGTAGTAATGTAGGAGTGAAGGATGGACCATCACAGTAGTAATGTAGGAGTGAAGGGTGGACCATCACAGTAGTAATGTAGGAGTGAAGGATGGACCATCACAGTAGTAATGTAGGAGTGAAGGATGGACCATCACAGTAGTAATGTAGGAGTGAAGGGTGGACCATCACAGTAGTAATGTAGGAGTGAAGGATGGACCGTCACAGTAGTAATGTAGGAGTGAAGGGTGGACCGTCACAGTAGTAATGTAGGAGTGAAGGGTGGACCGTCACAGTAGTAATGTAGGAGTGAAGGGTGGACCATCACAGTAGTAATGTAGGAGTGAAGGGTGGACCATCACAGTAGTAATGTAGGAGTGAAGGGTGGACCGTCACAGTAGTAATGTAGGAGTGAAGGGTGGACCATCACAGTAGTAATGTAGGAGTGAAGGATGGACCATCAGTAGTAATGTAGGAGTGAAGGGTGGACCGTCACAGTAGTAATGTAGGAGTGAAGGATGGACCATCAGTAGTAATGTAGGAGTGAAGGGTGGACCATCACAGTAGTAATGTAGGAGTGAAGGGTAGACCGTCACAGTAGTAATGTAGGAGTGAAGGGTGGACCATCACAGTAGTAATGTAGGAGTGAAGGGTGGACCATCACAGTAGTAATGTAGGAGTGAAGGGTGGACCATCACAGTAGTAATGTAGGAGTGAAGGGTGGACCGTCACAGTAGTAATGTAGGAGTGAAGGATGGACCGTCACAGTAGTAATGTAGAAGTGAAGGGTGGACCGTCACAGTAGTAATGTAGGAGTGAAGGATGGACCATCAGTAGTAATGTAGGAGTGAAGGGTGGACCATCAGTAGTAATGTAGGAGTGAAGGGTAGACCGTCACAGTAGTAATGTAGGAGTGAAGGGTGGACCGTCACAGTAGTAATGTAGGAGTGAAGGGTGGACCGTCACAGTAGTAATGTAGGAGTGAAGGGTGGACCGTCACAGTAGTAATGTAGGAGTGAAGGGTGGACCGTCACAGTATATATTTATAAATAAGAATATCTTGTAGGACTAACCATCCCCTAAATAACAGCTAGACCGTCAGGGAGAATCTAAAATATAAACATGATGTATTCAGCAGTATTTCTGTTATGGAATGGGGGGGGGGGTCTCCATTGACTATAATGGTTCAGTCAGAATGGGGGTGTCTCCGTTGACTATAATGGTTCAGTCAGAATGGAGGGAAGGGGGTCTCAAGCCATCAGACTGCTGAACAGCTTCTACCACCAAGCCATCAGACTGCTGAACAGCTTCTACCCCCCAAGCCATCAGACTGCTGAACAGCTTCTACCCCCTAAGCCATCAGACTGCTGAACAGCTTCTACCCCCCAAGCCATCAGACTGCTGAACAGCTTCTACCACCAAGCCATCAGACTGCTGAACAGCTTCTACCCCCCAGCCATCAGACTGCTGAACAGCTTCTACCCCCCAAGCCATCAGACTGCTGAACAGCTTCTACCACCAAGCCATCAGACTGCTGAACAGCTTCTATCCCCAAGCCATTAGACTGCTGAACAGCTTCTACCCCAAGCCATCAGACTGCTGAACAGCTTCTACCCCCAAGCCAGACTGCTGAACAGCTTCTACCCCCCAAGCCATCAGACTGCTGAACAGCTTCTACCACCAAGCCATCAGACTGCTGAACAGCTTCTACCCCCAAGCCATTAGACTGCTGAACAGCTTCTACCCCCAAGCCATCAGACTGCTGAACAGCTTCTACCCCCCAAGCCAGACTGCAGAACAGCTTCTACCCCCAAGCCATCAGACTGCTGAACAGCTTCTACCCCCAAGCCAGACTGCAGAACAGCTTCTACCCCCAAGCCATCAGACTGCAGAACAGCTTCTACCCACCAAGCCATCAGACTGCTGAACAGCTTCTAACCCCCAAGCCATCAGACTGCTGAACAGCTTCTACCACCAAGCCATCAGACTGCTGAACAGCTTCTAACCCCCAAGCCATCAGACTGCAGAACAGCTTCTACCCCCCAAGCCATCAGACTGCTGAACAGCTTCTACACCCCAAGCCATCAGACTGCTGAACAGCTTCTACCCCCAAGCCATCAGACTGCTGAACAGCTTCTACACCCAAGCCATCAGACTGCAGAACAGCTTCTACCCCCCAAGCCATCAGACTGCAGAACAGCTTCTACCCCCAAGCCATCAGACTGCTGAACAGCTTCTATCCCCCAAGCCATCAGACTGCAGAACAGCTTCTATCCCCAAGCCATCAGACTGCTGAACAGCTTCTACCCCAAGCCATCAGACTGCTGAACAGCTTCTACCCCAAGCCATCAGACTGCTGAACAGCTTCTATCCCCCAAGCCATCAGACTGCTGAACAGCTTCTACCCCCAAGCCATCAGACTGCTGAACAGCTTCTACCCCCAAGCCATCAGACTGCTGAACAGCTTCTACCCCCAAGCCATCAGACTGCTGAACAGCTTCTATCCCCCAAGCCATCAGACTGCTGAACAGCTTCTACCCCCTAAGCCATCAGACTGCTGAACAGCTTCTACCCCCAAGCCATCAGACTGCTGAACAGCTTCTACCCCCAAGCCATCAGAGTGCTGAACAGCTTCTACCCCCTAAGCCATCAGACTGCTGAACAGCTTCTACCACCAAGACATCAGACTGCTGAACAGCTTCTACCCCCCAAGCCATCAGACTGCTGAACAGCTTCTACCCCCCAAGCCATCAGACTGCTGAACAGCTCATCAAATGGCTACCAGGACTACGGTATTGAACCTTTATTTACACTGACTCTCTTACACCGACTCTACACACACACACTAACACACACACACACTAACACACACACACACTAACACACACACACAAACCCACTATATACACTAACACACACACTAACATACACACAAACCCACTACACACACTCGAAAGCCACACACACACACACAAACCCACTACACACACACACACACTCGAAAGCCACACACACACTGAGCCCTCTTCACATAAGCTGCTGCTACTCTGTTAATGATCTATCCTGATTGACTAGTCACTTTGCCCAGCTTCTATCTCAAGGCCATCAGACTGTTAAACAGACACCACTAACATTGAGTGGCTGCTGCCAACACACTGACTCATCTCCAGCCACTTCAATAATTAATAACTGGATGAAATAAATAATATCACTAGCCACTTCATTAAACAATGCCATCTTTATATAATGTTTACATACCCTACATTACTCATCTCATATGTATATAATGCTACTCTATATAATCTACTGCATCTTTATGTAATACATGTATCACTAGCCACTTTAAACAATGCCATCTTTATATAATGTTTACATACCCTACATTACTCATCTCATATGTATATACTGTCGTCTATACCATCTACTGCATTTTGCCTATGCCGTTAAGGCCATCGCTCATTCATATATTTTTATGTACATATTCATATAATTTTCTTTAAAAGAAAAAGGTAGTTGTGAAATCAGTTGTGAAATCAGTTGTAAAAGTGTTATGTTACTTGTTAGATATTACTGCACTGTTGGAACTAGAAGCACAAGCATTTCACTACACTCGCATTAACATCTGCTAACCATGTGTATGTGACCATTAACATCTGCTAACCATGTGATCAATAACATCTGCTAACCATGTGTATGGGATCAATAACATCTGCTAACCATGTGATCAATAACATCTGCTAACCATGTGTATGTGACCAATAACATCTGCTAACCATGTGATCAATAACATCTGCTAACCATGTGTATGTGACCAATAACATCTGCTAACCATGTGATCAATAACATCTGCTAACCATGTGACCAATAACATCTGCTAACCGTGTGTATGTGACCATTAACATCTGCTAACCATGTGTATGTGACCAATAACATCTGCTAACCATGTGTATGTGATCAATAACATCTGCTAACCATGTCTATGTGATCAATAACATCTGCTAACCAGGTGTATGTGATCAATAACATCTGCTAACCATGTGTATGTGACCAATAACATCTGCTAACCATGTGTATGTGACCAATAACATCTGCTAACCATGTGACCAATAACATCTGCTAACCATGTATATGTGACCAATAACATCTGCTAACCATGTGACCAATAACATCTGCTAACCATGTGACCAATAACATCTGCTAACCATGTGTATGTGACCAGTAACATCTGCTAACCATGTGTATGTGACCAATAACATCTGCTAACCATGTGACCAATAACATCTGCTAACCATGTGTATGGGATCAATAACATCTGCTAACCGTGTGTATGTGACCAATAACATCTGCTAACCATGTGTATGTGACCAATAACATCTGCTAACCATGTGACCAATAGCATCTGCTAACCATGTGCATGTGACCAATAACATCTGCTAACCATGTGACCAATAACATCTGCTAACCATGTGTATGGGATCAATAACATCTGCTAACCATGTGACCAATAACATCTGCTAACCATGTGATCAATAACATCTGCTAACCATGTGTATGTGACCAATAACATCTGCTAACCATGTGTATGGGATCAATAACATCTGCTAACGTGTGTATGTGACCAATAACATCTGCTAACCATGTGTATGTGACCAATAACATCTGCTAACCATGTGTATGTGACCAATAACATCTGCTAACCATGTGACCAATAACATCTGCTAACCATGTGTATGGGATCAATAACATCTGCTAACCGTGTGTATGTGACCAATAACATCTGCTAACCATGTGTATGTGACCAATAACATCTGCTAACCATGTGACCAATAACATCTGCTAACCATGTGCATGTGACCAATAACATCTGCTAACCATGTGACCAATAACATCTGCTAACCATGTGTATGGGATCAATAACATCTGCTAACCATGTGACCAATAACATCTGCTAACCATGTGATCAATAACATCTGCTAACCATGTGTATGTGACCAATAACATCTGCTAACCATGTGTATGGGATCAATAACATCTGCTAACCGTGTGTATGTGACCAATAACATCTGCTAACCATGTGTATGTGACCAATAACATCTGCTAACCATGTGTATGTGACCAATAACATCTGCTAACCATGTGACCAATAACATCTGCTAACCATGTGATCAATAACATCTGCTAACCATGTGTATGTGACCAATAACATCTGCTAACCATGTGTATGTGACCAATAACATCTGCTAACCATGTGTATGTGACCAATAACATCTGCTAACCATGTCTATGTGATCAATAACATCTGCTAACCAGGTGTATGTGATCAATAACATCTGCTAACCAGGTGTATGTGATCAATAACATCTGCTAACCATGTGACCAATAACATCTGCTAACCATGTGTATCTGACCAATAACATCTGCTAACCATGTGATCAATAACATCTGTTAACCATGTGTATGTGATCAATAACATCTGCTAACCATGTATATGTGATCAATAACATCTGCTAACCATGTGTATGTGACCAATAACATCTGCTAACCATGTGTATGTGATCAATAACATCTGCTAACCATGTGACCAATAACATCTGCTAACCATGTGTATGTGATCAATAACATCTGCTAACCATGTGTATGTGATCAATAACATCTGCTAACCATGTGTATGTGACCAATAACATCTGCTAACCATGTGTATGTGACCAATAACATCTGCTAACCATGTGTATGTGAAAAATAACATCTGCTAACCATGTGACCAATAACATCTGCTAACCATGTGTATGTGACCAATATCATCTGCTAACCATGTGTATGTGACCAATAACATCTGCTAACCATGTGTATGTGACCAATAACATCTGCTAACCATGTGTATGTGACCAATAACATCTGCTAACCATGTGTATGTGATCAATAACATCTGCTAACCATGTGTATGTGATCAATAACATCTGCTAACCATGTGTATGTGATCAATAACATCTGCTAACCATGTGTATGTGATCAATAACATCTGCTAACCATGTGTATGTAACCAATAACATCTGCTAACCATGTGATCAATAACATCTGCTAACCATGTGTATCTGACCAATACCATCAGGCCTTAGGTAAACAACACTTAATACCCAGGGGTGATCAGGCCTTAGGTAAACAACACTTAATACCCAGGGGTGATCAGGCCTTAGCTAGACAACACTTAGTACTCAGGGGAGATCAGGCCTTAGGTAAACAACACTTAATACCCAGGGGTGATCAGGCCTTAGCTAGACAACACTTAATACCCAGGGGAGATCAGGCCTTAGGTAAACAACACTTAATACCCAGGGGTGATCAGGCCTTAGCTAGACAACACTTAGTACTCAGGGGACATCAGGCCTTAGGTAAACAACACTTAATACCCAGGGGTGATCAGGCCTTAGCTAGACAACACTTAATACCCAGGGGTGATCAGGCCTTAGGTAAACAACACTTAATACCCAGGGGTGATCAGGCCTTAGCTAGACAACACTTAATACCCAGGGGAGATCAGGCCTTAGGTAAACAACACTTAATACCCAGGGGTGATCAGGCCTTAGCTAGACAACACTTAGTACTCAGGGGAGATCAGGCCTTAGGTAAACAACACTTAATACCCAGGGGTGATCAGGCCTTAGCTAGACAACACTTAGTACTCAGGGGAGATCAGGCCTTAGGTAAACAACACTTAATACCCAGGGGTGATCAGGCCTTAGCTAGACAACACTTAATACCCAGGGGTGATCAGGCCTTAGCTAGACAACACTTAATACCCAGGGGTGATCAGGCCTTAGCTAGACAACACTTAATACCCAGGGGTGATCAGGCCTTAGCTAGACAACACTTAATACCCAGGGGTGATCAGGCCTTAGCTAAACAACAGCATGATACTAACAATTGCAGTAGTAACAAAGGCAACGTGTAGGAAAGACAGTTGGCTGACTTAAATTAGAAAAGCTAATTGAGACGCGATGACACACCCTGTTATGGGATTTTCGCTCACAGAGGAAATGTATCTGGTGCCCAAATATTTCACAGGAACTACAGTCTGGTTCCTGTAACATCTACAAACACAACTACTACACAACTAACTATTATCAGGCACCAGAGGCCTGTTTGTCTCAATCCAGAAATCCCATGGTTAGCCAGCCAGCCAGCCATCCATCCAGCCTGCCAGCCATCCTGCCATCCATCCATCCAGCCTGCCAGCCATCCATCCATCCATCCAGCCATCCATCCATCCATCCATCCAGCCTGCCATCCATCCATCCATCCATCCATCCATCCTGCCAGCCATCCAGCCATCCATCCTGCCATCCATCCTGCCAGCCAGCCAACCAGCCATCCAGCCTGCCAGCCATCCATCCAGCCAGCCAGCCTGCCTGCCTGCCGGCCATCCATCCATCCAGCCAGCCATCCATCCATCCATCCATCCAGCCATCCATCCATCCATCCATCCAGCCAGCCAGCCAGCCAGCCATCCTGCCTGCCTGCCAGCTCAACGATCACTTGGTTTCCATCATACATGTTCCAGACATGATTCCATCTTCTCCTGTCTATGTACAAAACGTCATTTATATTCTGCATAGGTCCTACCCACTATTAAATATGAACCAATCAAGTTACAGAGTCCAGAGATGGAACCACAGGGAATAGGTCATACTTTAGACCAGGGCCCACGGGGAATAGGTCATACTTTAGATCAGGACCCACAGGGAATAGGTCCTACTTTACTGGGCACCAGGACCGACAGGGAATAAGTCCTACTTTAGACCAGGGCCCACGGGGAATAGGTCATACTTTAGACCAGGGCCCATGGGGAATAGGTCATACTTTAGACCAGGGCCCACGGGGAATAGGTCATACTTTAGACCAGGGCCCACGGGGAATAGGTCATACTTTAGACCAGGGCCCACGGGGAATAGGTCATACTTTAGACCAGGACCCACAGGGAATAGGTCATACTTTACTGGGCACCAGGACCGACAGGGAATAAGTCCTACTTTAGACCAGGGCCCACGGGAATAGGTCATACTTTAGACCAGGGCCCATGGGGAATAGGTCATACTTTAGACCAGGGCCCACAGGGAATAGGTCATACTTTAGACCAGGGCCCACAGGGAATAGGTCCTACTTTAGACCAGGGCCCACAGGGAATAGGTCCTACTTTAGACCAGGGCCCACAGGAAATAGGTCCTACTTTAGACCAGGGCCCACGGGGAATAGGTTCTACTTTAGACCAGGGCCCACGGGGAATAGGTCCTACTTTAGACCAGGGCCCACAGGGAATAGGTCCTACTTTAGACCCGGACCCACAGGGAATAGGTCCTACTTTAGACCCGGACCCACAGGGAATAGGTCATACTTTAGACCCGGACCCACGGGGAATAGGTCATACTTTAGACCAGGGCCCACGGGGAATAGGTCCTACTTTAGACCAGGGCCCACGGGGAATAGGTCCTACTTTACTGGGCACCAGGACCGATAGGGAATAGGTCCTACTTTACTGGGCACCAGTAAAGTGCGTGTGTGTGTGTGTGTGTGTGTCTCTCTCTCTCCAACGGAGGCCCAAGCCTCTTGAACATTGAATAGCCTACATGCAGAGCAGGAGAAGTACTGTGGAGGACGAGAGTACTGTGTAGGCAGCTGGAAGACTGACGTGGCTTCAGAGATAAAACACAGGACTGGTTGGTTTAAACATTTCAGACTGACGACCATTTTCTTCCTCCTCGTCGCTCAGCAACACCAAGGATGAAATGAGTCTCAAATGGCCCCCTTTTCCCGTACACTACACTACACTGACCAGAGCCCATAGGGACCCTAGAACACAGAATATGATGTCATTTAGGACCCTAGAACACAGAATAGGATGTGATTTGGGATCCTAGAATACAGAATAGGGTGTCATTTGGGACCCTAGAATACAGAATAGGATGTGATTTGGGACCCTAGAATACAGAATAGGATGTGATTTGGGACCCTAGAATACAGAATAGGATGTGATTTGGGACCCTAGAATACAGAATAGGGTGTCATTTGGGACCCTAGAATACAGAATAGGATGTGATTTGGGACCCTAGAATACAGAATAGGGTGTCATTTGGGACCCTAGAATACAGAATAGGATGTGATTTGGGACCCTAGAATACAGAATAGGGTGTCATTTGGGACCCTAGAATACAGAATAGGGTGTCATTTGGGACCCTAGAAAACAGAATAGGATGTGATTTGGGACCCTAGAATACAGAATAGGGTGTCATTTGGGACCCTAGAATACAGAATAGGATGTGATTTGGGACCCTAGAATACAGAATAGGGTGTCATTTGGGACCCTAGAATACAGAATAGGGTGTCATTTGGGACCCTAGAAAACAGAATAGGGTGTCATTTGAGACCCTATAACACAGAATAGGATGTCATTTGGGACCCTAGAACACAGAATAGGATGTGTCTAACATGTGATTAGTATCTCAGTCAGGACTGAGGAGGTCTAACATGTGATTAGTACCTCAGTCAGGACTGAGGAGGTCTAACATGTGATTAGTACCTCAGTCAGGACTGAGGGGGTCTAACATGTGATTAGTACCTCAGTCAGGACTGAGGAGGTCTAACA
>NW_027040434.1:117247-136199 GCF_034236695.1 Oncorhynchus nerka
GTGTGTGTGTCTTGTGTGTGTGTGTGTGTGTGTCTTGGTGTGTGTGTCTTGGTGTGTGTGTGTGTCTTGGTGTGTGTGTGTGTGTCTTGTGTGTGTGTGTGTCTTGGTGTGTGTGTGTGTCTTGGTGTGTGTGTGTGTCTTGGTGTGTGTGTGTGTCTTGGTGTGTGTGTGTGTGTCTTGGTGTGTGTGTGTGTGTGTGTGTGTGTGTGTGTCTTGTGTGTGTGTGTCTTGGTGTGTGTGTGTGTGTGTGTCTTGTGTGTGTGTGTGTGTGTCTTGGTGTGTGTGTGTCTTGGTGTGTGTGTGTGTGTCTTGGTGTGTGTGTGTGTGTGTCTTGTGTGTGTGTGTCTTGGTGTGTGTGTCTTGGTGTGTGTGTCTTGGTGTGTGTGTGTGTGTGTCTTGGTGTGTGTGTGTCTTGGTGTGTGTGTGTCTTGGTGTGTGTGTGTGTCTTGGTGTGTGTGTGTGTCTTGGTGTGTGTGTGTGTGTGTCTTGGTGTGTGTGTGTGTGTGTCTTGGTGTGTGTGTCTTGGTGTGTGTGTGTCTTGGTGTGTGTGTGTGTGTGTCTTGGTGTGTGTGTGTGTGTGTCTTGGTGTGTGTGTGTGTGTGTGTCTTGGTGTGTGTGTGTGTCTTGGTGTGTGTGTGTGTGTGTCTTGGTGTGTGTGTGTCTTGGTGTGTGTGTGTGTGTGTCTTGGTGTGTGTGTGTGTGTGTGTCTTGGTGTGTGTGTGTCTTGGTGTGTGTGTGTCTTGGTGTGTGTGTGTGTGTGTCTTGGTGTGTGTGTGTGTGTGTCTTGGTGTGTGTGTGTGTGTCTTGGTGTGTGTGTGTGTGTGTGTCTTGGTGTGTGTGTGTCTTGGTGTGTGTGTGTCTTGGTGTGTGTGTGTGTGTGTCTTGGTGTGTGTGTGTCTTGGTGTGTGTGTGTGTGTGTCTTGGTGTGTGTGTGTGTCTTGGTGTGTGTGTGTGTGTGTGTGTCTTGGTGTGTGTGTGTGTGTGTCTTGGTGTGTGTGTGTGTGTGTCTTGGTGTGTGTGTGTGTCTTGGTGTGTGTGTGTGTCTTGGTGTGTGTGTGTGTCTTGGTGTGTGTGTGTGTGTGTCTTGGTGTGTGTGTGTGTGTGTGTGTGTCTTGGTGTGTGTGTGTGTGTCTTGGTGTGTGTGTGTGTGTGTGTGTCTTGGTGTGTGTCTTGGTGTGTGTGTGTGTGTGTGTCTTGGTGTGTGTGTGTGTGTGTCTTGGTGTGTGTGTGTGTGTGTGGGAGGAGTGTTGGAGACATGTGGGGTTACAGGTGTTAGAATCGGCAGAACTGACAGGAGAGAGTTGATAAGAGATACTGAGTCAGGGGAGAGGAGAGAGTTGATAAGAGATACTGGAGTCAGGGGAGAGGAGAGAGTTGATAAGAGATACTGGAGTCAGGGGAGAGGAGAGAGTTGATAAGGGATACTGGAGTCAGGGGAGAGAGTTGATAAGAGATACTGGAGTCAGGGGAGAGAGTTGATAAGAGATACTGGAGTCAGGGGAGAGGAGAGAGTTGATAAGAGATACTGGAGTCAGGGGAGAGGAGAGAGTTGATAAGAGATACTGGAGTCAGGGGAGAGGAGAGAGTTGATAAGAGATACTGGAGTCAGGGGAGAGAGTTGATAAGAGATACTGGAGTCAGGGGAGAGGAGAGAGTTGATAAGAGATACTGGAGACAGGGGAGAGAGTTGATAAGAGATATTGGAGTCAGGGGAGAGAGTTGATAAGAGATACTGGAGTCAGGGGAGAGAGTTGATAAGAGATACTGGAGTCAGGGGAGAGGAGAGAGTTGATAAGAGATACTGGAGTCAGGGGAGAGGAGAGAGTTGATAAGAGATACTGGAGTCAGGGGAGAGGAGAGAGTTGATAAGAGATACTGGAGTCAGGGGAGAGAGTTGATAAGAGATACTGGAGTCAGGGGAGAGGAGAGAGTTGATAAGAGATACTGGAGTCAGGGAGAGGAGAGAGTTGATAAGAGATACTGGAGTCAGGGAGAGGAGAGAGTTGATAAGAGATACTGGAGTCAGGGGAGAGGAGAGAGTTGATAAGAGATACTGGAGTCAGGGGAGAGAGTTGATAAGAGATACTGGAGTCAGGGGAGGGGAGAGAGTTGATAAGAGATACTGGAGTCAGGGGAGAGGAGAGAGTTGATAAGAGATACTGGAGTCAGGGGAGAGGAGAGAGTTGATAAGAGATACTGGAGTCAGGGGAGAGAGTTGATAATAGATACTGGAGTCAGGGGAGAGGAGAGAGTTGATAAGAGATACTGGAGACAGGGGAGAGGAGAGAGTTGATAAGAGATACTGGAGTCAGGGGAGAGAGTTGATAATAGATACTGGAGTCAGGGGAGAGGAGAGAGTTGATAAGAGATACTGGAGTCAGGGGAGAGGAGAGAGTTGATAAGAGATACTGGAGTCAGGGGAGAGGAGAGAGTTGATAAGAGATACTGGAGTCAGGGGAGAGAGTTGATAAGAGATACTGGAGTCAGGGGAGGGGAGAGAGTTGATAAGAGATACTGGAGTCAGGGGAGAGGAGAGTTGATAAGAGATACTGGAGTCAGGGGAGAGGAGAGAGTTGATAAGAGATACTGGAGTCAGGGGAGAGAGTTGATAATAGATACTGGAGTCAGGGGAGAGGAGAGAGTTGATAAGAGATGGTGTGTGTCTTGGTGTGTGTGTCTTGGTGTGTGTGTGTGTGTGTCTTGGTGTGTGTGTGTGTGTCTTGGTGTGTGTGTCTTGGTGTGTGTGTCTTGGTGTGTGTCTTGGTGTGTGTGTCTTGGTGTGTGTCTTGGTGTGTGTCTTGGTGTGTGTGTGTGTGTCTTGGTGAGTCAGGGGAGAGAGTTGATAAGAGATACTGGAGTCAGGGGAGAGAGTTGATAAGAGATACTGGAGTCAGGGGAGAGGAGAGAGTTGATAAGAGATAATGGAGTCAGGGGAGAGGAGAGAGTTGATAAGAGATACTGGAGTCAGGGGAGAGGAGAGAGTTGATAAGAGATACTGGAGTCAGGGGAGAGAGTTGATAAGAGATACTGGAGTCAGGGGAGAGGAGAGAGTTGATAAGAGATAATGGAGTCAGGGGAGAGGAGAGAGTTGATAAGAGATACTGGAGTCAGGGGAGAGGAGAGAGTTGATAAGAGATACTGGAGTCAGGGGAGAGAGTTGATAAGAGATACTGGAGTCAGGGGAGAGAGTTGATAAGAGATACTGGAGTCAGGGGAGAGGAGAGAGTTGATAAGAGATACTGGAGTCAGGGGAGAGGAGAGAGTTGATAAGAGATACTGGAGTCAGGGGAGAGAGTTGATAAGAGATACTGGTGTCAGGGGAGAGAGTTGATAAGGGATACTGGAGTCAGGGGAGAGAGTTGATAAGAGATACTGGAGTCAGAGGAGAGAGTTGATAAGAGATACTGGAGTCAGTATCAGTACAGTAGTGTGTTACAGTAGGAGCGGGAGGAAAAATGACTACCTCTGTCTTTTACGCAAGAATCACAGAGCTCTCAGCTGGCCATTTACGCAATGTAGTCGTTTACGCTCATTCTTCAACATAAAGGCGTGAAACTACGTCAAAATGCTGTAGACACCTTAAGGAATACGTAGAAAAAGGAATCTGGTTGATATCCCTTTCAGTGGCCAATAGGGGTGCACAGGAACACAACTGTTTCAAAATAAGAGGCACTTCCTGATTGGAATTTCCTCAGGGTTTCGCCTGCAATATCAGTTCTGTTATACTCACAGACAATATTTTGACAGTTTTGTAAACTTTAGAGTGTTTTCTATCCTAAGCTGTCAATGATATGCATATTCTAGCATCTGGTCCTGAGAAAAAGGCGGTTTACTTTGGGGACGTTATTTTTCCAAAAAATAAAAATAGTGCCCCCTAGCTTCAATTAACCTCTTAACATAGAGATTCTGGGAACATCAGAAGGTGGGGGGAAATGGACTATATTCTGGTAATCCGACCAATTGAACATATGCAGTGGTACTTAATGAATATGATGTCAGTTCGGTTGTCATCTGAGACATTCGCATCAATGATAAGATGACAAATTATACAGTGGAAAGTCTACACATCAGAGTTATCGGATTCACATGGAATTGTCGTTCAATTTAAATGTTTGAATATGAAATGATTCGTGATGGGATGAAATGTGATTTTAGCTTCTAAAATGTGAGATGTGGGTTTTCATAAGATATTGCTGCTCACTCATTGGCCGCCCACGTGAAGAGACAGAGGTTGTAAACTATGACACACACCCCTTTTCTCCCTTCCTATACAAAGCCCGCAACATAACTTTCTGTTCCGATGATGTGAGGATGACGGTCCGATGTTAGAGTGGTTCAGATAATAACCTCAGAACGAAGCCAACATCAGCATGAGCTTTGGTTGCGAATGGTATGCACTTTGAACTCTTATTCACGACAGAAGTGATACCTCCTAGCCGTTGAGTTAGCGACCTCAGCTGCAAACGCAGGTTAGGAAGGAACAGACAGAGTATCCCATCTATCACACAACGACGTTACTACAACGTATCCAATTGACAACCAGAGACATTCTTCAAAGGACAGAGGACTCGGTTTGGCAACACGGTCTTCCATCTACCACCAACCTACTGAAGCGCAGCTCAGAGTAAATATTTATTGTATTTTCCTTTTCCAAATGGACGGTAATTTAGAATGCATAAGATACTGTATTTACGATTAGCACAGCTTCTCCCTTTGTTCCTCAGTCTTCCCGCTCTTTCACTCAAACCCCGCCCCTTTTCCTTTGTGTAACCAGCTGTCATATCTGTTCCTCAGATCAGGTCACAACGAGGTCACAACGAGGTCGGCGGTTGATAAAACACACAAGACAAGGCTGATATAGCGACACAATAAATGGCTGACCTAAATTATATTATTCTGCCTAGCAACTCGACACATCAGACAGCGTACGCGTGAATCTTATTGGACGACGGCGGGAAACAGATTAACGGGTGTTCCGTGTGTCACTGGGTCAGAACGTTCCCTAACAGAGGGCACTGCTCGGACACCTCGTTACTTAGCAACACCACTTTGGTGAAATCAGACCACTGGGTCTCCGTTTCAGAGAGCGGTTGTTTCAGTGGAGGACAGCAACTAAATGAAAAGCATGAGAAGAGAGTCATACAGGCGCTCTAGCAGGGGGGGAGATGTTTGATGGGGTGTGAAAGTCATGTCCTCCCTCCCTCCAGGCCAGGACAGGGCAGCCCCTCTCTCGGGTCTTCGTGCCAGACTGTGTGACAGCAATGCAGAGTGACAGCTCTCTCTAACACACACACACACACACACGGTGTGACAGCCTTCTCTAACACACAGCCTGGCCTGCTCTGCCCTCCCAAAGGAACCAGAACAATCCCCATCACTAATGTCAGGCAGAGGGATACATTAAAGAAACACACTCTAACTTTCATCTCAACTCACAAGTAAAGTGCTGACGGCCCCTTCTGTGTCTCGCTCTCTGTGTGTGTGTGTATCGCTCTCTGTGTGTGTGTGTCTCTCTCTGTGTGTGTCTCTCTGAGTGTGTCTCGCTCTCTCTGTGTGTGTGTGTGTGTGTGTCTCTCTGAGTGTGTGTGTGTCTCTCTGAGTGTGTGTCTCGCTCTGTGTGTGTGTGTCTCGCTCTCTGAGTGTGTCTCTCTCTCTCTGTGTGTGTCTCGCTCTGTGTGTGTGTGTCTCGCTCTCTGTGTGTGTCTCGCTCTGTGTGTGTGTGTCTCGCTCTGTGTGTGTGTGTCTCGCTCTCTGAGTGTGTCTCTCTCTCTCTGTGTGTGTCTCTCTCTCTCTGTGTGTGTCTCTCTCTCTGAGTGTGTCTCTCTCTCTGAGTGTGTCTCTCTCTCTCTGTGTGTGTGTGTCTCTCTCTGTGTGTGTGTGTCTCTCTCTGTGTGTGTCTCTCTCTCTGTGTCTGTGTGTCTCTCTCTGTGTGTGTCTCTCTCTCTGTGTGTGTCTCTCTCTCTGTGTGTGTGTGTGTGTGTGTCTCGCTCTCTGAGTGTGTCTCTCTCTCTCTGTGTGTCTCTCTCTCTGAGTGTGTCTCTCTCTCTCTGTGTGTGTCTCTCTGTGTGTGTGTGTGTCTCTCTCTGTGTGTGTGTCTCTCTCTGTGTGTGTGTCTCTCTCTCTGAGTGTGTCTCTCTCTCTCTGTGTGTGTCTCTCTCTCTGTGTGTGTGTGTGTGTGTGGGTGTGTGTCTCTCTGAGTGTGTGTCTCTGTGTGTGTGTGTGTGTGTCTCTGAGTGTGTGTCTCGCTCTCTGTGTGTGTGTGTGTGTGTGTGGGTGTGTGTCTCTCTCTGAGTGTGTGTCTCGCTCTCTGTGTGTGTGTGTGTGTGTCTCTCTCTCTGAGTGTGTGTGTGTCTCTCTGAGTGTGTGTCTCTGTGTGTGTGTGTGGTGTGTGTGTCTGTGTGTGCGTCTCGCTCTCTGTGTGTGTGTGTGTGTGTTTCTCTCTCTCTCTGTGTGTGTGTGTGTGTCTCTCTCTGAGTGTGTGTCTATGTGTGTGTGTGTGTGTGTGTGTGTGTGTCTCTCTGTGTGTGCGTCTCGCTCTGTGTGTGTGCGTCTCGCTCTGTGTGTGTGTGTGTTTCTGTGTGTGTGTCTCACTTTCTCTGTGTGTGTGACGGGCAGAACATAACAGAACAGACCAGTATCATTTGTGTTTACATATCGGCCCACGAATTGGGACATTTTCAGCTGACATCGTTCCACGAAAAACTTCTATTATATTCCATCATCCAGTAGGTGTTCACACACACACACACACACACACACACACACACACACTAATTTGTAGACTGCTAATTGACTGTTCAGCCTTTACGATTTCAAAAAGTCAACTCTTCTACACGACGACCACACTTCCAGAGGCTCTCGACCACAAAACATCTCCTTCAGCCCTTAACCTGTTAGTCCTATAGGGGCAGTATTTCATTTTTGGATAAAAAGACGTGCCCGTTTTAAGCGCAATATTTTGTCACGAAAAGATGCTCGAATATGCTTGGAATTGATAGCTTTGGAAAGAAGACAGTCTTACGTTTCCAGAAATGCAAAGATTTTCACTGTGAGTCCCTTAGAACAAATGTTTCGGGCAAAACCAAGATGTATGACCGACCAGGAAATGCACAGGATTTCTGAGGCTACGTTTTCCATGATCGCCTTATATGGCTGTGAATGCGACAGGAATCAACGGACTCTTTCTCTTGTTTCCCCAAGGTCTCTGCAGCATTGTGACGTATTTGTAGGCATATCATTGGAAGATTGACCATAAGAGACTACATTTACCAGGTGTCCCGCTAGGTGTCTGCGTGCCAATTGGTGCGCAAAAGTCAGGTCCCGGTATTTTTCCATTCAAATCTCAGAACAAACCAGGCTACAAGGACGGTGCTTTCAACGGAGAGAAATATGACAAACCACCTTCAGGATTGATTCAAACAACGTTTTCCATGTTTCAGTCGATATTATGGAGTTAATTCGGAAAAACGTTCGACATGTAGGTGACTGAATTTTCGGTTAGTTTCGGTAGCCATATGCATAGTAACAAAAGGGAACGATGTGTCCTACACAAGAATCTTTCAGGAAAAACTGGACATCTGCTATGTAACTGAGAGTCTCCTCATTGAAACATCTGAAGTTCTTCAAAGGTAAATTATTTTATTTGATTCCTTGGCTGGTTTTTGTGAATATGTTGCGTGCTAAATGCTAATGCTAACGCTAAGCTAGCTATCACCACTCTTACACAAATTTGTGATTTTCTCTGGTTCTAAAGCATATTTTGAAAATCTGAGACGACAGGATTGTTAAGAAAAGGATAAGCTTGAGAACAGGCATATTTATTTTGTTTCATTTGCGATTTTTAAAAATCGCTAACGTTGCATTATGCTAATGAGCTTGAGGCTGTAGTAACGATACCGCATGCGGGATGGGGCGGACTAAGAGGTTAACAGGCTGCAGTCCCTCCAGGGGCAGAGAGCTGCAGTCCCTCCAGGGGCAGAGAGCTGCAGTGCCTCCAGGGGCAGAGAGCTGCAGTGCCTCCACGGGTAGAGAGCTGCAGTGCCTCCAGGGGCAGAGAGCTGCAGTCCCTCCAGGGGTAGAGAGCTGCAGTCCCTCCAGGGGCAGAGAGCTGCAGTCCCTCCAGGGGCAGAGAGCCGCAGTCCCTCCAGGGGCAGAGAGCCGCAGTCCCTCCAGGGGCAGAGAGCCGCAGTCCCTCCAGGGGCAGAGAGCCGCAGTCCCTCCAGGGGCAGAGAGCCGCCGCGCCTCCACCGGCAGAGAGCCGCCGCGCCTCCACCGGCAGAGAGCCGCCGCGCCTCCACCGGCAGAGAGCCGCGCGCCTCCACCGGCAGAGCCGCCGCGCCTCCACCGGCAGAGAGCCGCCGCGCCTCCACCGGCAGAGAGCCGCCGCGCCTCCACCGGCAGAGAGCCGCCGCGCCTCCACCGGCAGAGAGCCGCCGCGCCTCCACCGGCAGAGAGCTGCCGTGCCTCCTCTCGATACAAATACCAAGTGAAGTGCAGCAAGCTGACAACAGCATTATCTATGCTGAGTGCTTGGCTATGGCACAGCTGGTGAACACAGAGAAGACTGTCGACGCGCCGCACGAACAACGCCGGAGAGAGAGACAGTGTCAACCCTGCATGAATAAACTAATCTGTCCGTTATTCTGGTGGAGGAGAGAGAGACAGTGTCAACCCTGCATGAATAAACTAATCTGTCCGTTATTCTGGTGGAGGAGAGAGAGACAGTGTCAACCCTGCATGAATAAACTAATCTGTCCGTTATTCTGGTGGAGGAGAGAGAGACAGTGTCAACCCTGCATGAATAAACTAATCTGTCCGTTATTCTGGTGGAGGAGAGAAAGGGAAGCGAGGGAGACGGAGGAGGAAGGACGTGAAGAGGGGACAGGGGGCCTGGTGAACGCTGAGAGGTAGTGTCAACCCTGCATGAATAAACATCTGTCTGTTCGCTGGTGAAGGAGAAGAAGTGAAAGTAGAGGCAGAGGAGATAGGGCCAGTCCAGGGTAAAGGGGCCAGTCCAGGGTAAAGGGGCCAGTCCAGGGTAAAGGGGCCAGTGAACTCATCTATCCATTCACTGTTGAGGTAGAAGGAACGGGAGAGACAGGGCCTGGCAGGGAACGTGGAGGGAGGAGGAGGAGAGAGACAGGGCCTGGCAGGGAACATGGAGGGAGGAGGAGGAGAGAGACAGGGCCTGGCAGGGAACATGGAGGGAGGAGGAGGAGAGAGACAGGGCCTGGCAGGGTACATGGAGGGAGGAGGAGGAGAGAGACAGGGCCTGGCAGGGAACGTGGAGGGAGGAGGAGGAGAGAGACAGGGCCTGGCAGGGAACGTGGAGGGAGGAGGAGAAGAGAGCCTGACAGGGTACATGGAGGGAGGAGGAGGAGAGAGACAGGGCCTGGCAGGGAACATGGAGGGAGGAGGAGGAGAGAGACAGGGCCTGGCAGGGAACATGGAGGGAGGAGGAGGAGAGAGACAGGGCCTGGCAGGGAACATGGAGGGAGGAGGAGGAGAGAGACAGGGCCTGGCAGGGAACATGGAGGGAGGAGGAGGAGAGAGACAGGGCCTGGCAGGGAACGTGGAGGGAGGAGGAGAAGAGAGCCTGGCAGGGAACATGGAGGGAGGAGGAGGAGAGAGACAGGGCCTGGCAGGGAACGTGGAGGGAGGAGGAGAAGAGAGCCTGGCAGGGTACATGGAGGGAGGAGGAGGAGAGAGACAGGGCCTGGCAGGGAACGTGGAGGGAGGAGGAGGAGAGAGACAGGGCCTGGCAGGGAACGTGGAGGGAGGAGGAGGAGAGAGACAGGGCCTGGCAGGGAACGTGGAGGGAGGAGGAGAGAGACAGGGCCTGGCAGGGAACGTGGAGGGAGGAGGAGGAGAGAGACAGGGCCTGGCAGGGAACGTGGAGGGAGGAGGAGGAGAGAGACAGGGCCTGGCAGGGAACGTGGAGGGAGGAGGAGGAGAGAGCCTGGCAGGGTACATGGAGGGAGGAGGAGGAGAGAGACAGGGCCTGGCAGGGAACGTGGAGGGAGGAGGAGAAGAGAGCCTGGCAGGGTATGTGGAGGGAGGAGGAGGAGAGAGACAGGGCCTGGCAGGGAACGTGGAGGGAGGAGGAGGGAGGAGGAGGAGGAGAGAGACAGGGCCTGGCAGGGAACGTGGAGGGAGGAGGAGGGAGGCGGAGACGAGAGAGAGAGCCTGGCAGGGTATGTGGAGGGAGGAGAAGAAGAGAGCCTGGCAGGGTACATGGAGGGAGGAGAAGAGAGAGAGAGAGGGAGAGAGAGAGTGGGGGGGGGCTGGCAGGGTACATGGAGGGAGGAGAAGAGAGAGAGAGAGGGAGAGAGAGAGTGGGGGGCTGGCAGGGTACATGGAGGGAGGAGAGAGAGAGAGAGGGAGAGAGAGAGAGGGGGGGCTGGCAGGGTACATGGCGGGAGGAGGGAGGAGAAGAGAGAGAGAGAGGGAGAGAGAGAGTGGGGGGCTGGCAGGGTACATGGAGGGAGGAGAAGAAGAGAGCCTGGCAGGGTACATGGAGGAGGAGAAGAGAGAGAGAGAGGGAGAGAGTGGGGGGGCTGGCAGGGTACATGGAGGGAGGAGAAGAGAGAGAGAGAGGGAGAGGGAGAGAGAGGGGGGGCTGGCAGGGTACATGGAGGGAGGAGAAGAGAGAGAGAGCCTGGCAGGGTACATGGCGGGAGGAGAAGAGAGAGAGAGAGGGAGAGAGGGAGTGGGGGGGCTGGCAGGGTACATGGAGGGAGGAGAAGAGAGAGAGGCAGGAGAGAGGGGGGGGCTGGCAGGGTACATGGAGGGAGGAGAAGAGAGAGAGGGAGGAGAGGGGGGGGGCTGGCAGGGTACATGGAGGGAGGAGGGAGGAGGAAGAGGAAGAGGAGGAAGAGGAGATTACTCGGTCTTCTCTGATTCGGATGTTTAGATCTGATGCTCCGGTGAATGAAGTGGAAGGACAGTAGGGCTCCTCCTCCAGACAGTAGGGCTCCTCCTCCAGACAGTAGGGCTCCTCCTCCAGACAGTAGGGCTCCTCCTCCAGACAGTAGGGCTCCTCCTCCAGACAGTAGGGCTCCTCCTCCAGACAGTAGGGCTCCACTCCTTCTCCAGACAGTAGGGCCTGAATGAAGTGGAAGGACAGTAGGGCTCCTCCTCCAGACAGTAGGGCTCCACTCCTTCTCCAGACAGTAGGGCTTCACTCCTTGTCCAGACAGTAGGGCCTGAATGAAGTGGAAGGACAGTAGGGCTCCTCCTCCAGACAGTAGGGCTCCACTCCTTCTCCAGACAGTAGGGCTCCACTCCTTCTCCAGACAGTAGGGCCTGAATGAAGTGGAAGGACAGTAGGGCTCCTCCTCCAGACAGTAGGGCTCCTCCTCCAGACAGTAGGGCTCCACTCCTTCTCCAGACAGTAGGGCCTGAATGAAGTGGAAGGACAGTAGGGCTCCTCCTCCAGACAGTAGGGCTCCTCCTCCAGACAGTAGGGCTCCACTCCTTCTCCAGACAGTAGGGCCTGAATGAAGTGGAAGGACAGTAGGGCTCCTCCTCCAGACAGTAGGGCTCCACTCCTTCTCCAGACAGTAGGGCTCCACTCCTTCTCCAGACAGTAGGGCCTGAATGAAGTGGAAGGACAGTAGGGCTCCTCCTCCAGACAGTAGGGCCTGCTCCACTCCTCCTCCAGACAGTAGGGCTCCTCCTCCAGACAGTAGGGCATGCTCCGCTGCTCCTCCAGACAGTAGGGCTCCTCCTCCAGACAGTAGGGCCTGCTCCACTCCTCCAGACAGTAGGGCCTGCTCCACTCCTCCAGACAGTAGGGCCTGCTCCGCTGCTCCTCCAGACAGTAGGGCTCGTCCTCCAGACAGTAGGGCATGCTCCTCCTCCAGACAGTAGGGCATGCTCCTCCTCCAGACAGTAGGGCATGCTCCTCCTCCAGACAGTAGGGCCTGCTCCTCCTCCAGACAGTAGGGCATGCTCCTCCTCCAGACAGTAGAGCTTGCTCCTCTTCCAGACAGTAGGGCATGCTCCTCCTCCAGACAGTAGGGACTGCTCCACTCCTCCTCCAGACAGTAGGGCCTGCTTCACTCCTCCAGACAGTAGGGCCTGCTCCACTCCTCCAGACAGTAGGGCCTGCGCCACTCCTCCAGACAGTAGGGCCTGCTCCACTCCTCCAGACAGTAGGGCCTGCTCCACTCCTCCTCCAGACAGTAGGGCCTGCTCCACTCCTCCTCCAGACAGTAGGGCCTGCTCCACTCCTCCTCCAGACAGTAGGGCCTGCTCCACTCCTCCTCCAGACAGTAGGGCCTGCTCCGCTCCTCCTCCAGACAGTAGGGCCTGCTCCGCTCCTCCTCCAGACAGTAGGGCCTGCTCCACTCCTCCTCCAGACAGTAGGGCTCCTCCTCCAGACAGTAGGGCCTGCTCCACTCCTCCTCCAGACAGTAGGGCTCCTCCTCCAGACAGTAGGGCCTGCTCCGCTGCTCCTCCAGACAGTAGGGCTCCTCCTCCAGACAGTAGGGCCTGCTCCACTCCTCCTCCAGACAGTAGGGCCAGCTCCACTCCTCCAGACAGTAGGGCATGCTCCGCTGCTCCTCCAGACAGTAGGGCTCCTCCTCTAGACAGTAGGGCCTGCTCCACTCCTCCTCCAGACAGTAGGGCCTGCTCCACTCCTCCAGACAGTAGGGCCTGCTCCACTCCTCCAGACAGTAGGGCCTGCTCCACTCCTCCAGACAGTAGGGCCTGCTCCACTCCTCCTCCAGACAGTAGGGCCTGCTCCACTCCTCCTCCAGACAATAGGGCCTGCTCCACTCCTCCTCCAGACAGTAGGGCCTGCTCCACTCCTCCAGACAGTAGGGCCTGCTCCACTCCTCCAGACAGTAGGGCCTGCTCCACTCCTCCAGACAGTAGGGCCTGCTCTACTCCTCCTCCAGACAGTAGGGCCTGCTCCACTCCTCCTCCAGACAGTAGGGCCTGCTCCACTCCTCCTCCAGACAGTAGGGCCTGCTCCACTCCTCCTCCAGACAGTAGGGCCTGCTCCACTCCTCCTCCAGACAGTAGGGCCTGCTCCGCTCCTCCTCCAGACAGTAGGGCCTGCTCCGCTCCTCCTCCAGACAGTAGGGCCTGCTCCACTCCTCCTCCAGAAAGTAGGGCTCCTCCTCCAGACAGTAGGGCCTGCTCCGCTGCTCCTCCAGACAGTAGGGCTCCTCCTCCAGACAGTAGGGCCTGCTCCACTCCTCCTCCAGACAGTAGGGCCAGCTCCACTCCTCCAGACAGTAGGGCATGCTCCGCTGCTCCTCCAGACAGTAGGGCTCCTCCTCCAGACAGTAGGGCCTGCTCCACTCCTCCTCCAGACAGTAGGGCTCCTCCTCTAGACAGTAGGGCCTGCTCCACTCCTCCTCCAGACAATAGGGCCTGCTCCACTCCTCCTCCAGACAGTAGGGCCTGCTCCACTCCTCCAGACAGTAGGGCCTGCTCCACTCCTCCAGACAGTAGGGCCTGCTCCACTCCTCCAGACAGTAGGGCCTGCTCTACTCCTCCTCCAGACAGTAGGGCCTGCTCTACTCCTCCTCCAGACAGTAGGGCCTGCTCCACTCCTCCTCCAGACAGTAGGGCCTGCTCTACTCCTCCTCCAGACAGTAGGGCCTGCTCCACTCCTCCTCCAGACAGTAGGGCCTACTCCACTCCTCCTCCAGACAGTAGGGCCTGCTCCACTCCTCCAGACAGTAGGGCCTGCTCCACTCCTCCAGACAGTAGGGCCTGCTCCACTCCTCCAGACAGTAGGGCCTGCTCCACTCTTTCTCCCAACAGTGGTGCCATGCCCAGTTGATAACCACTCCGATAATTGCCTCGAAACTGAACCTAAACTACACCGAAACTAAACTTCACACATTAACAGATGAAATAAATGAAGTGAAGCATGATGGGAGAAAGGGGGAGCAGGGGTGAGTTGATGAGCGAGGGGGAAGAGAACGACGTAACCAATTGTGAATGAACAGGGCATGTCATTCTATTGGTATATTTAAATTATAATCCCAAAATGGTACGTAACCCTTCACCCCCCCACCTGAATCCAAGCTGTCTTATCAGTCTCCTCCGGCACACCTGGAGAACACAGCGAGAGCGTGCGGAATTTACAAACGGGGCGAGAAGACCCGAGACGAACGCCGGATGAACATGCTGCGTTGGCACGGTTACAAGATCTGACTGAGAAAATAAAAAAGACGACTCGGATGACAGGTGGAAGAAATTAATCATAACCATCCTCTCTGATGATTATTCTTCTGAACCTGAGCCTCGGGCAGAACCGACACCTCAGAGGCCCTAATCGCACAGAACGACCAACACCGAGCAGCCAACACCAAATCAAAACGGTGAGACAGGAGAGAGAGGAAGGGACGGCACCGTTTGGATCGAAACAAACCGGTTCACAATGTTATGGTGCCGATTATCAGCACAACATCAGAGAACAGGGCCTTAAATCTCAAACATAAACAACATCAGCAACAGTCACCAGCTATCGTTGTTTACGTGACATGGACATGCTACCGCACATCAGGGACTGGGGAACACAGGGAGCCAGGAGACACTGCTGGGACCAGGGACTGGGGAACACAGGGAGCCAGGAGACACTGCTGGGACCAGGGAACACAGGGAGCCAGGAGACACTGCTGGGATCAGGGACTGGGGAACACAGGGAGCCAGGAGACACTGCTGGGACCAGGGAACACAGGGAGCCAGGAGACACTGCTGGGACCAGGGACTGGGGAACACAGGGAGCCAGGAGACACTGCTGGGATCAAGGACAGGGAGCCAGGAGACACTGCCTGGGACCAGGGACTGGGGAACACAGGGAGCCAGGAGACACTGCTGGGACCAGGGAACACAGGGAGCCAGGAGACACTGCTGGGATCAGGGACTGGGGAACACAGGGAGCCAGGAGACACTGCTGGGACCAGGGAACACAGGGAGCCAGGAGACACTGCTGGGATCAGGGACAGGGAGCCAGGAGACACTGCCTGGGACCAGGGACAGGGAGCCAGGAGACACTGCCTGGGACCAGGGACTGGGGAACACAGGGAGCCAGGAGACACTGTCTGGGACCAGGGACTGGGGCTAGGAGCCAGGAGACACTGCCTGGGACCAGGGACTGGGGAACACAGGGAGCCAGGAGACACTGCTGGGACCAGGGACAGGGAGCCAGGAGACACTGCCTGGGACCAGGGACTGGGGAACACAGGGAGCCAGGAGACACTGTCTGGGACCAGGGACTGGGGCTAGGAGCCAGGAGACACTGCCTGGGACCAGGGACTGGGGAACACAGGGAGCCAGGAGACACTGCTGGGATCAGGGACTGGGGAACACAGGGAGCCAGGAGACACTGCTGGGATCAGGGACTGGGGAACACAGGGAGCCAGGAGACACTGCTGGGACCAGGGACTGGGGAACACAGGGAGCCAGGAGACACTGTCTGGGACCAGGGACTGGGGCTAGGAGCCAGGAGACACTGCCTGGGACCAGGGACTGGGGAACACAGGGAGCCAGGAGACACTGCTGGGATCAGGGACTGGGGAACACAGGGAGCCAGGAGACATTGCTGGGATCAGGGACTGGGGAACACAGGGAGCCAGGAGACACTGCTGGGATCAGGGACTGTAATGGGGCTAGGAGCCAGGAGACACTGCCTGGGATCAGGGACTGGGGAACACAGGGAGCCAGGAGACACTGTCTGGGACCAGGGACTGGGGCTAGGAGCCAGGAGACACTGCCTGGGACCAGGGACTGGGGAACACAGGGAGCCAGGAGACACTGCTGGGATCAGGGACTGTAATGGGGCTAGGAGCCAGGAGACACTGCCTGGGATCAGGGACTGGGGAACACAGGAAGCCAGGAGACACTGTCTGGGACCAGGGACAGGGAGCCAGGAGGACACTGCCTGGGACCAGGGACTGGGGAACACAGGGAGCCAGGAGACACTGTCTGGGACCAGGGACTGGGGCTAGGAGCCAGGAGACACTGCCTGGGACCAGGGACTGGGGAACACAGGGAGCCAGGAGACACTGCTGGGATCAGGGACTGGGGAACACAGGGAGCCAGGAGACATTGCTGGGATCAGGGACTGGGGAACACAGGGAGCCAGGAGACACTGCTGGGATCAGGGACTGTAATGGGGCTAGGAGCCAGGAGACACTGCCTGGGATCAGGGACTGGGGAACACAGGGAGCGGGGCTAGGAGCCAGGAGACACTGTCTGGGACCAGGGACTGGGGAACACAGGGAGCCAGGAGACACTGCTGGGATCAGGGACTGGGGAACACAGGGAGCCAGGAGACACTGCTGGGATCAGGGACTGGGGAACACAGGGAGCCAGGAGACACTGCTGGGATCAGGGACTGTAATGGGGCTAGGAGCCAGGAGACACTGCCTGGGATCAGGGACTGGGGAACACAGGGAGCCAGGAGACACTGCTGGGATCAGGGACTGTAATGGGGCAGGGAGCCAGGAGACACTGCCTGGGACCAGGGACTGGGAGCCAGGAGACACTGCTGGGACCAGGGACTGTAATGGGGCAGGGAGCCAGGAGACACTGCTGGGACCAGGGACTGTAATGGGGCAGGGAGCCAGGAGACACTGCTGGGCCCAGGGACTGTAATGGGGCAGGGAGCCAGGAGACACTGCCTGGGATCAGGGACTGGGGAACACAGGGAGCCAGGAGACACTGCCTGGGACCAGGGACTGGGGAACACAGGGAGCCAGGAGACACTGCCTGGGACCAGGGACTGGGAGCCAGGAGACACTGCTGGGCCCAGGGACTGTAATGGGGCAGGGAGCCAGGAGACACTGCCTGGGACCAGGGACTGGGGGACACAGGGAGCCAGGAGACACTGCCTGGGACCAGGGACTGTAATGGGGCAGGGAGCCAGGAGACAATGCCTGGGACCAGGGACTGTAATGGGGCAGGGAGCCAGGAGACACTGCCTGGGATCAGGGACTGGGGAACACAGGGAGCCAGGAGACACTGTCTGGGCCCAGGGACTGTAATGGGGCAGGGAGCCAGGAGACACTGTCTGGGCCCAGGGACTGTAATGGAGCAGGGAGCCAGGAGACACTGCCTGGGATCAGGGACTGGGGAACACAGGGAGCCAGGGGACACTGTCTGGGCCCAGGGACTGTAATGGGGCAGGGAGCCAGGAGTCACTGTCTGGGCCCAGGGACTGTAATGGGGCAGGGAGCCAGGAGACACTGTCTGGGCCCAGGGACTGTAATGGGGCAGGGAGCCAGGAGACACTGTCTGGGCCCAGGGACTGTAATGGAGCAGGGAGCCAGGAGACACTGCCTGGGATCAGGGACTGGGGAACACAGGGAGCCAGGGGACACTGTCTGGGCCCAGGGACTGTAATGGGGCAGGGAGCCAGGAGACACTGTCTGGGCCCAGGGACTGTAATGGGGCAGGGAGCCAGGAGACACTGCTGGGACCAGGGACTGTAATGGGGCAGGGAGCCAGGAGACACTGCCTGGGACCAGGGACTGGGAGCCAGGAGACACTGCTGGGACCAGGGACTGTAATGGGGCAGGGAGCCAGGAGACACTGCTGGGACCAGGGACTGTAATGGGGCAGGGAGCCAGGAGACACTGTCTGGGCCCAGGGACTGTAATGGGGCAGGGAGCCAGGAGACACTGCCTGGGATCAGGGACTGGGGAACACAGGGAGCCAGGAGACACTGCCTGGGACCAGGGACTGGGAGCCAGGAGACACTGCTGGGATCAGGGACTGTAATGGGGCAGGGAGCCAGGAGACACTGTCTGGGCCCAGGGACTGTAATGGGGCAGGGAGCCAGGAGACACTGCCTGGGACCAGGGACTGGGGGACACAGGGAGCCAGGAGACACTGCCTGGGACCAGGGACTGGGAGCCAGGAGACACTGCTGGGATCAGGGACTGTAATGGGGTAGGGAGCCAGGAGACACTGTCTGGGCCCAGGGACTGTAATGGGGCAGGGAGCCAGGAGACACTGCCTGGGATCAGGGACTGGGGAACACAGGGAGCCAGGAGACACTGTCTGGGCCCAGGGACTGTAATGGGGCAGGGAGCCAGGAGACACTGTCTGGGCCCAGGGACTGTAATGGAGCAGGGAGCCAGGAGACACTGCCTGGGATCAGGGACTGGGGAACACAGGGAGCCAGGGGACACTGTCTGGGCCCAGGGACTGTAATGGGGCAGGGAGCCAGGAGACACTGTCTGGGCCCAGGGACTGTAATGGGGCAGGGAGCCAGGAGACACTGTCTGGGCCCAGGGACTGTAATGGGGCTGGGAGCCAGGAGACACTGTCTGGGCCCAGGGACTGTAATGGGGCAGGGAGCCAGGAGACACTGTCTGGGCCCAGGGACTGTAATGGGGCAGGGAGCCAGGAGACACTGTCTGGGCCCAGGGACTGTAATGGAGCAGGGAGCCAGGAGACACTGCCTGGGATCAGGGACTGGGGAACACAGGGAGCCAGGGGACACTGTCTGGGCCCAGGGACTGTAATGGGGCAGGGAGCCAGGAGACACTGTCTGGGCCCAGGGACTGTAATGGGGCAGGGAGCCAGGAGACACTGTCTGGGCCCAGGGACTGTAATGGGGCTGGGAGCCAGGAGACACTGTCTGGGCCCAGGGACTGGGGAACACAGGGAGCCAGGAGACACTGTCTGGGCCCAGGGACAGTAATGGGGCAGGGAGCCAGGAGACACTGTCTGGGCCCAGGGACTGTAATGGGGCAGGGAGCCAGGAGACACTGTCTGGGCCCAGGGACTGTAATGGGGCTAGGAGCCAGGAGACACTGCCTGGGCCCAGGGACTGTAATGGGGCTAGGAGCCAGGAGACACTGCCTGGGATCAGGGACTGGGGCTAGGAGCCAGGAGACACTGCCTGGGACCAGGGACTGAGGAACACAGGGAGCCAGGAGTCACTGCCTGGGATCAGGGACTGTAATGGGGCTGGGAG